>NC_073263.2:34520831-34823861 GCF_029289425.2 Pan paniscus | reverse complement strand
AAACATTTGGATTACTTTGGGGGCTACTTAATTTCTATTTATTTGTAAGAAAAAAATAATTTGGAGAAGTTCTCAGAACATCAGGTCAAGTCAAAAAGAGGTATTCTTTGGACACAAAATCAAGTAATAACTGAATTTGAATATCCTTAATGGTAAATTGAATAAATAAAATGGACAGAGAAAATTCCATTTACATTTCCCTCAACCCATGTCTATTCCTAGCCTATAATTTATCCTTCTAAGTTTAGAAGTTGTCCTTGCTCCCCTCCAGAGCAAACTTCTCTATTTCTTCTGAGTCCTTTCTTAACTCATGACAGCTTTTCTGCATTATTTCTCTTATCTCTGTCAATCTTCATTTTTACATCTCCAATGGTTCTTTTTCCTCTATATCCAAACAAACATAGCTTTCCCTTCCATGAATAAAATCTTCCACAGTTACACAAACCTCCACCAATTTTCCTCTTTTGTTTCATTGTCAAATTTCTCCAACGAATGGTCTATGTTTACTCAGTTTGTTATTCAAACATTTTACACCCTACAGTTCTATATTCGTTTCCACTACTCTTCTGAGGTCTGTCTCCAAATCAAAGTTTCTAACGATGACATCATGTGGTCTGTTCCTAATCTTCCTTCTGTTGACTTCTCTATAATATTGACCACTTCCATGTAGTAAGAGGGAATATGCATCCCCCATATTTACTGTACTAGTTAGAATATTCAGTAAAATGCTAAAGTAATGAGACATAAAACTCTTGCCCAATCTTACTTGGTCTTTTACTGTCAAATATGTCATAAGTTGTTTTTTCCTAGATACCAATTAGTTCAGCTTTTTTTCACTTCAGGTCCTATTTTTCTGAGATTTTATTATGACTAGGTATTGAATATTAACAGATGCATTTTCTGCATCGACTAAAAATGAGAAAACAATGTTTAATATACAGATGACCTCCAACTTGTGATGGTTCAACTTATGTTATTTTTTACATAAAAAGAGTTTATGGGTATGTAACCCCATCATAAGTTGAGGAGCACCTGAATATTCACACAGAAACCATTTCTTGCACTCCTTTTTTCATTTGTATGTGTCCATGTTTCCATCTGGTATCTTTAACCCTCTGCTTGAAAACCGTTTTCTTAACAGTGTTACAATACAGATCTGCTGGCAATAAATTTCCTCAGCTTTTGTTGTCTGAAAAAGTCTTTATCTCACCTTCATTTTTGAAGAATATTTTCACTGAATTAAGAATAACAGGTTGGCAGTCTATCATTTTAGCACTTTAAAGATGTTCCATTATATTCTGGCTTGCATAATTTCTGTCTATTTTTGCAAGTGATGTGATTTTTCTTCTGACAGATTTTTTTAAACTTAAAATTTAAATGATCATACATTAAAATGGACCTTTTTACTTGGTCTCCTACATAAAAATATATTTACTAAAAAAAGACTGGAAATGAATATACAAAATGATTATGTTCAGACGCAAGATTACAGATAAAATTTGGGTCAGTTTTCAAGATTTTTTGCAACAGGGCTACATGGTTTTTTGTTGTTGTTGGCATGTTTGTGTTATTTTTAATAGAATTTGTTTAATTCTAAGTTTGTATATTTTTCCAATATTTTACTGTGGTACAGGACATAAAACATAAAATTTACCATATTAATCATGTTTAAGTGTACAAGGCAGAGGCATTAAGTTCAGTCATAATGTACAACTATCTCCATCATCCATCTCCATAACTCTTATTTTGTAAAACTGAAACTTTACACCCATTAAACAGTAACTCCCCATTCCCCACTCCCTGCAGCCCCTGGCCACCACCATTCTATTCTCTGTCTCTGTGATTTTTGACTACTCTATGTCCCTCATATAAATAAAATCACACATCATTTGCCTTTCTGTGACAGGTTTATTTCATTTAGCTTAATGTCCTCAAGGGTCATTCATGTTGCATTATATGCCCGAATTCTCTTTAAAAGCGAATAATATTCCCCTGCATGTGTACCACATTTTTCTTACTCATTCTTCCATCAATGGACACCCAGGTTATTTCAATGTTTTAGCTGTTTTGAATAATGCTGCAATGAACATGTGTGTATACAAATGTCTCTTTGAGACCAGGCTTTCAATTCCTTTGGGTATGTACCCAGAAGTCAAATTGCTAGGTGACATGGTAATTATATTTTTAATTTTTTAGGAACGACCACATTGGTTTGCACATCAGCTGTACCATTTAAAATCCCACCAACAGTTCAGTGTTTAAGTTATTCCACAACCTTGCCAACATTTGTTATTGTTTTTTCTTCTTTTTTTTTTTTTAAATAGTACCCATCCTAATGGTGTGAGGTGACATCTCATTCTGGATTTGTTTTGCATTTCCCTAATGACTAGTGATGCTGAATATCTTTTCATGTGCTTATTCACCATTTGTATGTACTTTTTTGAAAAAATGTCTACTCAAGTCTTTTGTGCTTCTTTGAGTTTTTTTTTGTGGTTGAGTTTTAGGAGATTTTTATATATTCTGGATATAAATCCCTTATTAGATAAAAGATTTGCAAATATTTATCTCTTTCTGTGGAGTGCCTTTTTACTCTGTTGATAATGTATTTTGATCAACAAAAGTCTAAAATTATTATGACATCTAATTTGTCTAGTTTTGCTTTTGTTTTCTGTGCCATTGGTGTCATATCCAAGATATAATTGCCAAATCCAATGCCCTAATGCTTTTCTCCTTGGAGTATTTTTGTTCATTAAAAAATGTACAGATAAAATTGTATATTTTGTAAATATCATTTTTGGAAGTATATACACATTGTGGAAAGACTAAATCTAGCTAATTAGCATATGCATTACCTCGCACAGTTATTTTTGTGGTAAGAACACTTTACATTCACCCTCATAGCATTTTTCAAAAATATAATACAGTTGACCCTTGAAAGACACAGCTTTGAACTGCCTGTGTCCACTTATATATGGATTTTATTCCGTCTTTGCCACCCAAGAGACAGCAAGACAAACCCCTCTTCTTTCTTCTCCTCCACAGCCTACTCAATGTAAAGGCAATGAGGATGAAGACCTTTATAGTGATCCACTTCCACTTAATGGATAGTAAATATATTTTCTCTTCCTTATAATCTTCTTAATAACATTTTCTTTTCTCTAGCTTATTCTTAACAATACAGTACATATTAACATATAAAATGTGTTAATTTACTTTCTGTTATCAATAAGGCTTCCTGTCAATAGAAGGCTAGTAGTAGTTAAGTTTTGGGGAGTTGAAAAGTTATATGGTATTGTCAACTGCACACGTGGTCAGCACCCCGAACACTGAGTTGTTCATGGGATAACTGTTTATTGTTAACAATAGTCACCATGTTGTACTATAGATTTCTTGAAATTATTCCTCTTATCTAATTGAAATTTTGTATCCATTGATCAGTATCTCCCCAACTCCCATAACGAACTACCCTAGGCCCTGGTAACCAACATTCCACTCTCTATACCTATGAGTCTAACTTTTTATATTCCACACGTGAGTGAGATGATGCAATATTTGTCTTTCTCTGCCTGGCTTACTTCATTTAACATAATGTCTCCCAGGTTCTTCCATGCTGTTGCAAAGGAAAATATTTCCTTCTTTATGCTGAATAGTATTCCACTGTGTATATATAGCATGTTTTCTTTATCCATTAATCTGTTAATGGACACTTAAACTGAGTACACATCTCGGCTACTGTGAAAAATGCTACAATAAACATGAGAGTGTAGATATCTCTTTGACATACTAATTCAATTTCCTTTGGATACATACCCAGTAGAAAAACTGCTAGATCATATGGTAGTTCTGTTTTTAGGTTTTTGAAGAACCTCCATTCTGTTTTCCACAATGGCTATCCTAATTCACATTCCCGCCAACAGTGGGCAAGTGTTCCCTTTTCTCCACATCCTTGCCAACACTTATTATCTTTTTGGTAATATTTATATTTAAAAAGGAAGGTGATATCTTATTGTGGTTTTAATTTGCATTTTTCTGATTAGTGATGTTGAACATTACTTTTATATACCTCTTGGCCACTTGTATTTCTTCTTTTGAGAAATATCTACTCAGTTCTCCTACCCATTTTTAAATCAAGTTATTTGTTTTCTGGCTTAGTTAAGTTACTTATATATTTTGGATATTAGCCACTTGTTAGATGTATAGTTTGCAAATATTTTCTCCTACTCTGTAGATTACTTCTTCACTGTTGTTTGTTTTCTTTGCTGTGCCAAAGATTTTTAGTTTGATGCAATCCCATTTGTCTTTGCTTTTGTTGTCTGTGTTTTTAGAGTCACATCCAAAAATCCTTGCTTGGACCAATGTCATGGAGATTTCTCACTATATTTTCTTCTAGTAGTTTCATAGTTGTAGGTCTTACATTTAAGTTTTTAATCCATTTTCAGTTGATTTTTGTGTGTGATGTAAAATGAGGATCTCATTTTATTTTCTAAACATGGATAGCCAATTTTCCCAACACTATTTATTGAAGAGTCTGCCTACCTCCACTGTTTTTAGGCACCGTTGTCAAAAATCAGTTAGTTGTAAATGTGTGGATTTATTTCTGGGCTATCTTTCTACCCTATTGGTATGTATGTCTATTTTTATGTCAGTACCATGTTGTTTGGGTTACTATAGCTTTGTAGTATGTTTTGCAGTCAGCTAATGTGATGCCTCAAATTTTTTTTACTCAAGATTACTTTGGCTATTTGGGGTCTTCTGTGGTTCCATACATATTTTAGAATTGATTTTTCTACTTTTGTGAAGAATGTCATTGGTATTTTGATAGGGATTGCATTGAATTTATAGATCACTTTGTGTAGTTTGAACACTATTAACTTTTCAGCCCATGATCATATGGGTTTTCATTATTTGTGTCTTCCGCCATTTCTTTCATCTATGTTTTATAATTTTCAGTGTAGAGAGCTTCCTTGTTTAAACACATTCCTAAGCATTTTACTTAGGAAACATTGCAATTGCAAATATTATTGATTTCTTGATTTCTTTCACAAATAATTTGCTGTCAATGTATAGAAACACTATTGATTTTTTGTATATTGATTTGCGTTCTGCAACTTAACTAAATGTATTTATTAGTTCTAATAGTTTTTGGAGGATTCTTTAGGGTTTTCTACATATAAGATCATGTCATCTGCAAAGAGACAATTTAACATTTTTTTTTTTCTCATTTGGATGCATTTTATTTCTTTCTCTTGCCTGGCTGTTCTGTCCAGGACTTCTACTATGTTGAACAGAAGTGAAGAGAGTGAGTTTACTTGTTCTCTCTCAGATCTTAGAGGAAAAAGTTTCAAATTGTCTCCACTGAATATGATGCTAGTCGTGTTTGTCAGAATGCCCATTATTGTGTTGAGGTATATTCCTTCTGAAGTTGTTGAGACTTTCTATCATGCAAAAACATTGAATTTGGTCAGATGCTTTTTCTTCATCTATTCAAATGATCATATGGTTTTTGTCTTTCAATCTGTTATTGTGATGTATCACATTTATTGATTAATGTATGTTGAACTATCCCTGCATCCCTAGGATGAATCTCACTTGATCATGGTGACTGATCTTTTAAACGTGCTGTTAAATTGGGTTTGCTAGTATTTTGTTGCAGATTTTTGCATCCATGTCCATCAGGGATATTGTATTACAGTTTTCTTTTTTCATAATGTCTTTGGCTTTGGTATCAAGGAAATGCTGGGTTTGTAATATGTGTTTGGAAATATTACCTCCTCTTCAATTTTTTAAAAGGGTTTGAGATGAGTATAAACACTTTAGTTGTTTAATAGAACTCATCAGAAAAGCCATCAGATCCTGGGCTTTTCTTTGATAGGAGATGTTTTATTACTAATTTGATCCCTACTCATTATTGATCTGTTCAGATTTTCTATTTCTTCATGATTCAATCTTGGTAGATTGTATGTATCTAGATTTTTTTTTTCATTTCTTCTAGGATATCCGATTTGTTGGCATATAGTTATTCATAATAGTCTCTTGTTGTCCTTCGTATTTCTGTGTTATCAGTTGTAATATCTCCTTTTTCATTTCTGATTTTATTTGAGTCTTCTCTTTTTTCTTAGTCTAGCTAATGGTTTGTAAATTTTGTTTTTCTTTAAAAAAAACTACTCTTTGTGTTGTCAATCTTTCCTATTGTTGTTCTAGTCTCTATTTCATCTATTTCTGCTCTGATCTTTATTATTTCCTTCCTGCTACTACTACCTTTGTGCTTAGTTTTCTCTTGTTTTTCTAATTCTTTGAGGTACACTGTAGGTTGTGTGAGATCTTTCTTCTTTTTTGATGTAGGCATTTATTACTGTAAAATTCCCTCTGAGATCTCCTTTTGCTGTATCTCATAGGTGTTGGTATGTTGTTTCCATTTTTGTTTGTCCAAGAAATATTAAAGTTTTTCTTTTAATATCTTCTTTGACCCATTAGTTGTTTAGAAGCATGCTGTTTAATTTCCATGTATTTGTGATTTTTCTGAAGTTGTTCCTCCTGTTTTCAATTTCTACTTTTATTCCTTTATGGTCAGAAAAGATACCTGATACAATTTCAGTCTTCCTAAATATGTTAAGACTTGTTTTGTGATACATGTTCTATTCTGGAGAATGCTCCATGTGGATTGGGGAAGAATGGGTATTCTGTAGCTACTGGATAGAATGTTTCTATATGTCGGTTAGGTCCTTTTGGTCGAGAGTATAGTTTAAGTCCAATGTTTCCTTATTGATTTTCTGTCTGGATGATCTCTCTATTGCTAAAAGTCAGCTGATAAAGTCTGCTACGATTATTGGATTGCAGTCTATCTTTTCTGTCTGTGTTGTTAGTGAAGGGTCCAGCTACATTCTTTTGCATGTGGATATCCACTTTTCCCATCTGTTGAAAAGACTGCCTTTTCCCAGGGAATGATCATGGCACTCTTGTCAAAAATAATTTGACTGTATATAGGAGACTTTATTTATGGGCTAGAGATTGTATTCCATTGGTTTATATGTCTGTTTCATTCCAGTACTTCACTGTTTTGATTACTGTACCTTTGTTGCAAGTTTTGAAATTAGGATGTGTGTGCCTCTCAGCTTTGCTCTTCTTTTTCAGGATTATTTTGGTTATTCAGGGTTCCTTAAGTTTGCAAATGAATTTTAGGATTGATTTTTCTATTTCTGCAGAACACATTATTGGGACTTTTATAGAAATTGCAATTAATCTATAAATTGCTTTGGGTAGGACTGACGTAAACTCTTCCAACCCATGAACATGGAATAGCTTGCTAATTATTTCTGCCTTTAATGTCTTTCAGCAGTGGTTTGTACCTTTCATTGTACAAGTCTTTTATCAGTATTTGTGTAGTTTTATGAGTGTTGTCACGTGCACTATGTTTTGCCACCACAATCAACACACAATAGCTCCACTGCCTGAAGGAATCCTTGGAAGTCTTAACCTCACCCATAACTCCTGGCCACCACTAATCCATTTTCATCAGTATGATTTTGTTATTTTGAGAATTTCCCCCAAAAAAGGAAATACACAATATGTAACTTTTTGAAATGAGTTTTCTTACTCACAAGAAAACTCATTGTAATAATGTCTTTGAGTTCATCTACATAGTCAGGTTTATAAGTTTGGCCCTTTGTTTCTGTTCAGTAGCATTCCTGTGTTTAAATCATGGTTTGTTTATTCATGAAGGACATTTGTGTTTTTCCATCTCTTGACTATTACACCGATAACTGATGTGAACATTGATTTATAGGTTTTTGTGTGAACATAAGTTTCATTTCTTCAGGGAAAATACTCATAAATGGGATTACTCAGTCATATAATTAAGAGTTTGTTTAACTAAATAAGAAACTTCCAAACTATTTTCCTCTATGGCTACTATTTTGCATTCTCAAAGCCATGGATGACAACCATGGATGAGATGCCAGCTGCTGCATATTCTTGGCAGCACTTGGAATTGTCAGTAATTTTATTTTAGCAATTCTCATATATTTGTAGAGGTATTTAATTTTGGTTTTAATTTGCATTTACCTGATCGCTAACGATGTTGGCCATCTTTCTATGTGCTCATTTGACATTTAATATAATCACTGGTGAAGTGTCTTTTCAAGTCACTGTTAAGTGAATTAGCTATTTGTCTCTTGTTAATAAGAGTTTTTTGAAATTTTGCTGTTTAACACTGCTTTTAAACACTTTACTTATGTTACATGGTAATTTTTATTTGTGTTAATCCTGCTCATGGTTAGCTGAATTTCTTGGATATTAGGATTTATAGTCTTCAAAATATTTGGGTATTATTTTCCACTCTCAACCCCTTTTCCTTGAACTCCAATTCCATGTATATTAAACTGCTTGATTTATGTAATAGGTTTCTGTGGCTCTGGTCTCCATTTCTTTTTTCGTCTTTTCTCTGCTTCAGTTTGGAAACATACTATTCTACATCTCCGAGTTCACTGCTATTTCTTAATCAGTATAAAATATTCGGCTCAAGTCATCAAATGAATTTTCATTTTAGGCCTTTATTTTTCATTTTCCAGAGTTCCATTTCTTTCTTTTTTACATTGTCCAATTCACTTCACATTCATATTTTACTTTATTATTATTATTATTTTGAGATGGAGTCTCGCTCTGTTGCCCAGGCTGGAGTGCAGTGGTGCAATCTTGGCTCACTGCAACCTCCACCTCCCAGGTTCCAGTGATTCTCCTGCCTCAGCATCCCTAGCAGCTGGGACTACAGATATGCTCTACCATGTCCAGCTAATTTTTGTATTTTTAGTAGAGACAGGGTTTCATCATGTTGGCCAGGCTGGTCCCGAACTCCTTACCTAGGTGATCCACCCGCCTCAGCCTGCCAAAGTGCTGGAATTATAGGCATGAGCCATGGCACTTGGCCCATATTTTACTTTAAATATTTAAACATCTTTATAGTAGCTGACAATCCTTGTCTTTTAAACCCCTTATCCCTGTCATTTCCCAGAAAGTTTTACAACTGACTTTCCTTTCAGTAATGTGCTTCATTTTACTGCTTTATCTCATGTCTAGTAATTATGTTTGGATGCTGGGTATTATGAGTATTACATTAATTGTTTGCATTTTGCTGTATTCCTTTAAAATGTGTTGGGCTTTGTTCTCATAACTGAGTTACTGGCGAAACAATTTGATCATTTGAGGCCTATTTTGAAGATACTTTTAGATCAGATTTAGACTTGAATGGTTCTAGAAAACCCTTTACTCTAGAAATAATTTAACTCTACTACTAATGTGCCACTCTTCTGGACTGTCTACTCTCTGTCCCAGGAAATCAATTAGGATTAGCCACTCTGGCTGATTAGAGATAGAAAAACACTTTCAGCTCTGTGAGCTCTAGAAATTTCTTGCTCTAAAGGTCCACGGTCATATTTTACCCAGTCTTGTGGAATTTTGCCCTTTACATATGCATCTCAAAAAATTCAAGATTCAAGGGGCTTATAGGCAGATTTCTCAAGCTATTTTACTGTGATGCTTCCTCTTCCACAAAATTCTGCTCCATAACTTCCTGAACTCTGATCACTGTCTCCTCAACTCAGCAAGAGTGCTGTGATTTACTGGAAATTCCCTTTCTTGCACTACAATCCAGAAAGTGCCTCCAGGCAAATCAGAGAAATTAAAGAGCCCAACTCAATTATTTCTGTTCTCTCATGGTTCACAGTTATCTGAGGCCTACTGTTCAATGTATAAAAACTGCTTATTCATATATTTTGTCCAATTTTCTAGTGATTATAATTGGAAAATATTAATAAGGCTACTTCTTGTTATGCCATCATGAGAAAAAGAAGAAATCAAAGTATGTCTTTTAGAATTTTCTTTCAAAACATTATGTCACTGCCTCTTTTTCCCTGTTCCTGTCAATATCCTGTGTAGGGCCTTATATTCAATCAATACTAAAGAAGCTTTAACCTTGGCTAAAGACTGACTTTGTTATTTCACGGGTTTTAGTTTGATTTCCCCATCTCTGAAAGCACCAAGAAGTGTGGACATGATCTTACGTGTTTAAAGTAAAATCCTTAATTGTATACAAAATACCATGTTACAGATATTAAAGATATCCATATCTTCATATTGGATTATAATTTCTATGTGAAGGCAATGTAGCCATCAATTGTTAAAGCACTGATTGTCAATGTTGAGTAAGCTGATGCAACTAATCAACTGGCCATCTTTTTCCATCTTGATGACTATCCAAATATTCTATATTTTAAATATCATTCCTGAAATAACATTTCTTTGATTGAAGTTATGTTGTAACACAAAATCTTGACCATTTGAGAACCCAAATAACTTACATACCTAAAAAATTTCAGTGGCTTTTTGAAAGTTATGAGATCTTTTGATGAAATATCATTTAACTATATTTGTAAAAATTCAAATGATTATCTGTTCATATGCCAATAGGTATCTCTAAAGAATAATTATAATATATTTTTTTAAATTGCTAATAAAATGTTTTATTTTTAGGGTAAAAATGATTGATTTTAGATTAATAAGTTTTTGTGAGATTTAGCAAAATAAGTGAATTATTTTTCCCCTAATGTGAAAATAGAATCTATCATTTACAAAAACTTGAAATGTTACACAAAACATCACTGGTGTATGTCTGTAAAATATTTTTAAAGTGTTAGTGACCATTTTCTTTAAACAAGATAACTAATAACAACTCTAGGAACTACAGCTGCTCACTGCTAGTTAGGCAGAAATTATGCAAATAACTGAAAATGATACCTGTTAACAAAATTGATGAAAACTAGTTATCAAAAATAGGAAGATAAATGCTTTCTGCAGTCAATGTAGTTCATTATTAAACAACATAGTAATAAAGTTTAGATGGCCAGGAAATTTTACCAGTTGAGTCTGGTGCTGAGCTAAAAATAAAATGAAATTTATTTCAAAACAAAGGTTTCAAGAACAGGTATTCAGGACACCAGATAATAAACAAAATGGAGAAAACTAACTTCCCATAACCATTTATTAAGGAAAAGCTTGTAAGTGCTTAGCATGGAAAGGAACCACAAATGCTGCTTGACTTAAAATGGGGTTATGTACTGATAAGCCCACTGTAAGTTGAACGTATCTTAAGTCAAAAATGCATTTAATATAGCTAAACTACTGAATATCATAGCTTAGCCTAGCCTACCTCAAACACGCTCAGAACACTTATATTAACCTATTTGGGGGCAAAATCATCTAACACAAATCCTACTTTATAGTAACATGTTGAATTTCTCATGTAATTTATTGAATGCTGTACTGAAGTACAGTTTCCACTGAATACATACCGTTTTTGCACCATCATTAAAATTAAAAAAATCATATTAAATCATTGTAAGTCAAGGACTGCCTGTACAGATATCATATGAGATTTACAAGTTACATCATCATGTAGTATAATAGTCACAGCCAATTAAATGAAAAATAAACACCAACATTATCAACAGTATCTAAATTTAATTTTTCTGTTGATGATGTTATTACTTCTTATTCTAGGAATGGGGTTGACAAACTGTAGTCTATGGGCTAAACCTATTCTGCCACTGTTCTTTTTTATGGCCAGTAAATTAAGAACAGATTTTATGGTTTTTAAGGATCATAAAAATAAGAGAACACAAAAACCAGAAAATATGACCGGGCATGGTGGCTCATGCCTGTAATCCCAGCACTTAGGGACGCTGAGGCAGGCGGATCATGAGGTCAGGAGATCGAGACCAGCCTGACCAACATGATGAAACCATCTCTACTATAAATACAAAAATTAGCCAAGTGTGGTGGCGCATGCCTGTAATCCCAGCTACTCAGGAGGCTGAGGCAGGAGAATCGCTTGAACACAGGAGGTGGAGGTTGCAGAGAGTGGAGATCGTGCCACTGCACTCCAGCCTGGTGACAGAGCGAGATGTTGTTTCAAAAAAAAAAAAAAATGACAAAGACTGTGTGGCTAACAATCCCAAACCTTCAAAGAAAAAGTTTGCAAAACCTTATTTTACAGTACTTCCAATTCATGAAACATTAGGAAAACAAAGTAAAATGTAAAAATCTATAAAATGAAAATTTGTATTATATGTAAAGTTCATTACAAATAAAAATAATAAATATTAAAATCTTTTGTAAAAGTGAGTCAAAATTCCATTTTGGAGAGACATAAAACATGAAGAGTCTTTCAAATTTCCTGTATGAGTTAACTCATTTTAGATTGTGAAAAAACTATTCACTCAAGTAAGAAAAAAACTGGAGCATTTTCCTTTCATATGTCAGACTTCATTAAATTTATTTTTGTTAATCAGATCTATATGAAAATTACCAATTTTTGTTTGCACAGGGACAAATGGCCCAACAGGATATAGAAAGTTGGAGTCTGTCACATTTTAAAAAGCAGGAAATAAATTTTTTTAAGAATGATTTTCAAATAGTTTACCACTTATATACAACTTTTTCCAAAATATTTTTTTCATTAGATTATTGAACATAGCTAAGTTTCCTTTCCATTTTCTTCATGTCATACCATCATGTTGTATATATTATAAGCTCAAATTTGTGTAAAAATGGAAACTGTAACCACATGAAGTATTTTTTAAATATCTCAAATAGTAAACATAACCATAGTAGTCATTTACATTGCTGCTCTTAATTAATGCAAATTTTAAAAAATTTTGTGATCAAAGTTAGGTGACCATTTTATGTTACCTCCCAGGAGTAGTACAGAAATTAATCATATATAAAATATTTTAAACAGATTTCAAAATACCAATAGAATTAGCAAAACTAGAAAGGAAAATTCAGAACAGTTAGCATGCAAAAACATATTTTTCCACAAACAGTATTTAATGACAATTTGACCTGTACATGCCTCATATAAAAATGCTAACAAGTTAAACTTATCCACTTTACTACTATAATTCTATCAAGCTGCCATGCTCTTTAACAGATTTTGCCTATCTATAATTTTTCTCTGTAATACTCTATCCACTTCCTTTCTCTCACACACTTTTAAAAAGTGACATTGATGGCAGCAGTGGCCCATCTGGAATGGCCACTACAAAGACACCAACTGCAGTGGGGGAGGCAGGGCCAGGGCTGTGGGCTGCATGGACTAGGTGGGGGCTGGAACAGGTGGGAGCTCCCTCCACTATTGAGTTGGCAGGGCAGGAGTCCCAGGCTCCTGGGTGCAACTGCAGCTGCCCAGCCATGGCTCCAGACACTGGCATACCTGCACTCTTGGGGGTGCAGGAAGCCCTTGCCCCCACAGGCTTGAAAGTGTTTGCTCCCGCTGCCTGGGCTCCCCCTACTCCTGGCACCCACTCCTGGGCAGAGCAAAGTTGTGGCCACACCCAGGCATTGTCACGACCTAGCTGGGCGTGCACATGCTTGGGTGGTGCTGACATGCCAGCCTTATCACCTTGGCCCCCTCCGGACATTGGGTGCCAAAGAGCACAGGAGGGAGGCTGAGAGGGTACTGAGGATGGCTTAGCGTGAGTCTGCAGGCGCCCCTCGGCATGAACAGCCTGGGTGCCATGGATATCATGTTGATGGCGTAGCAGGAAGAAAGGCTCCTGGGCAGAAAGGGGTGGGACCCTGGTGAAGCTCCACCTTCAAGCCTGGAATGGCCTAAAGCCTGGGAACCAGGCTCTCAGTTCTGGGTATAGTCTGCAGTCCAGAGTGAGAACTTATGGTGATTTTTTCAGGCCTGTCTATGGCCTCCCAAAGACCAGTCAGCATGAGCTTCCTCCCTTCTGAGCCCATAAAGACCCCAGAACCAGCCAGACTTACACAGACATCATGACTACCAGCTGCAGAAAGAAACTATCCACTTTGGGTCTCCTTGACTTGTCAGGATGACCTGCCTGCAGAAAGGAGCTTTCTACTACGGGTCTCCTCTCCGATCAGAGCTGGACATTCACAGGGACAACCTGCCTGTGCATAGGAGTTACCCATTGCAGGTCTCCTCTCTGCTGAGAGCTGGGACACTTATCGGGACAACCTGCCTGCAGATAGGAGCTACCCACTCTGGGTCTCCTCTCTGCTGAGGGCTGCATTTGTCAGGACTACTTGCCTGTGGAAAGGAGCTACTCACTCCAGGTATCCTTTCCACTGACAGCTGGACACTCACTGGGATGACCTGCCTGCGGAAAGGAGCTACCCACTTTGGGTCTCCCAAGAGTTGTTCTGTCGCTCAATGAAGCTCCTCTCCACCTTGCTCACCCTCTAGTTGTCCACATATCTCATTCTTCCTGAACATGGGTCAAGAACTTGGGACTCACCAAATGGTGGGACTGAAAAGCTGTAACACAAACAGGGCTGAAACAATCCTCCCACCCCCGCTCACCACACTGTGGGTGATGAGGAGAGAACAGCTGCAGGACTCAGGGAGCCCAGACCTAGGGGCTCCCCAAGCCTGGGCTGTGACACCCTTTCTGGGGCTCTGTAATTTCTGGCGTCTCCAAGCTTCCAGGTGCTATCATCTTGCTCTCATCCAGACATGGGTGCCTGCAGTGGAAGCTGCGTATGATGCACCTGATCTAGCTGCAGGCCTGCATGAAGCTAGCGCCTGTGCCAGTGCCTAGAGCTTTTCACCCCACTGCAGCAGTCAGTGTGCCTGGTTGTGCACAGTGGCCGGAACCTGCGCTTGCCCGCTCATGCACCCACTGCTGCTCTGTGCCTGGCTCGCATGGGATCTAGGCCAGCAGCATGAGCTGAGTGCAGCATGTCAGGCCAAGTGGGCGGAATGAGCCCAGCATGCCTGAGCAAAACTCAGGGAAAAGTGCCACTAGCCACAGAGGTTTCTGGCTGGCGAAGTGACACCCCAAGGATCCCATGACAATATCACGTTATAATTCAATATGGAAAGAATGAAAGTGATGCTTCACAACAGTCCCTATTTATTCCAAAATTAGTGACTAAGTATAACCATTCAGTGGGGAAAAAAATAAGTAATGTTTTAGAGTTTGGTAATGGTACTCTATACCTTTTATCCCTGATAGCCAAGCAACATGAGGTCGATTCATTAAATAATAAATTTGATAACCTAATATTACTGTGAAACAAAATCGCATTTTATTTTTTAGTTTTCACAAGCAACAGGTAAAACTTTAGTAACAGAAACTGATCTTATTGTATTATTCCCATTAAATTGTTATTTATATAATACTTCCCTATGGAGAAATAATCTTCAAAATAATTTTATATTAAAAAATATTATTTTAATGTAACTAACAATAAAAAGGAGAATATTTCTAAGAATCCAGTTCATAGATTTATTCTTACCAATTTGAAATTTTGGATATAACAATGAGATATATTTGCTGTATCAACTTTAAGTGCTTTTAAATTTAGATAACAGAATTTGAACTAAAAATAGTATTCCAGAAGTTATTATATAGTTAATTAAACTGTCTTTATCTTGAAAAAAAATTTTTTAAATAGGAACAAAATTAAAGTGTTGTATATACTAATACTGCTATCAAAAGTAAGAAATAGGCCTGGCATGGTGGCTCATGCTTGTAATTTCAACAGTTTGGGAGGCTGAGGTGGAAGGACTGCTTGAGCCCAGGAATTCAAGACCAGCTTTGACAACATAGGGAGACCCCATCTCCACAAAAAATTTTTTAAAAAATTAGCTGAGTGTGGTGGTGCACACCTGTTGTCCCAGGCTAGGCTGAGGCTGGAGGATCAACTTAGCAAAGGAGTTCAGGGCTGCAGTGATCTGTGATCATGCCACTGCACTCCAGCCTGTTAACAGAGTAAGACCCTGTCTCAAAAAAAAAAAAAAAAGTAAAAAACAAAAATGTTAGAAACTTAGTTAAAAGTTTTAAGTTTTACAATATAATTTTAATTTTTTAAGCATTTTATACTAAGAATATTACCCCTGAAGATTCTGGCTAAAATTGGACCAAATATTAATCAAATGCTTTCATCAAGGGGCAAAGTTCTTATATATATTATTATAATAGTTTCCCCAAAAAGGTGGGAGAAATAAGATCATGTTATTTTTTCAGCTGAAAATTAGATAAGGATGTAGGTACAAAAATATGTTATAAAATTTAGGAAATAAATGATACTGCTATAGTTTGGAGGAGAAACAAAAAATGTAGTTGACTAATTTCCAACAAAATGTCCCTGACTAAATACCCAGCAATCATCAACTTTATTCAACTTGGATCACGAAAGAACTTCATAACTTCATCAAAAGTGTAAGGATATCAGATATCAATGACAATACCAATATACCATTCTTCTGTTCTTTTTTTTTTCTTAATACTTCTTACTTACAAAAACGTATAGAAGTATAGATCAAGGGTAAGCAATTTTTTAAAGGGTCAGATAGTAAATATTTTAGGCTTTGTGAACTACATGGTCTCTGCTGAAACCAATCAACTCTCCCATGTAGTACAAAGACAATCTAGATAATACATAAAAGAATGGCCTGCCTGTATTTCAATAAAACTCCATTTACAAAAGCAGATTTGACTGCTAGGTCATAGTTGGCTGAAACCTGGTATACACCATAATATAATGATGATCAACACACAGTTTTAAAAATACAGGCATCCTCAGAGATACTGAAGGTCCAGTTCAAGACCACTGTAATGAAGCAAGTATCATGATAAAGCAAGCCACACAATTCTCATTTCCCAGTGTATATAAAAATTATGTTACACTATACTATAATCTACTAAGTGTGTGATATCACTATGGCTAACAATCACAAAGTACATACCTTAATTTAAAAATATACCATTGCTAAAAAATGCCAACAAAGAGACACGAAGTGAGCACGTTTTTGGAAAAGTGGTGCCAGTAGACTTGCTCCATGCACGGTTGCCACAAACCTTCAATTTGTTAACATAGTATCTGTAAAGCATAATAAGTGAAGCACAATAAAAAGAAGTATTCCTGGGTATATATTTTATTTCCAATTTTCGGGTTTTTTTTGAGGGTCTGGGTGTCATTTATTGACAGCAGTTTATACACATTTGTTTTCTTCCCATGGTTGTTTCCTTCAAAGCACAGGCACAGAGCCTTTGAGAAGAGCAGTCTGTGAATGAGTGAGCCAGAAACACAGGATGCATACTTCCTCGGCAGGCATGTTCAGCCCTGTCAGGATGCAATCCTTCAAGTTGGAATTCTGTTGGGTATTTGAGAGAGACCAAGGTGGGGAGTAGAGAGGATGTCTTCAATGGGACTCACATCTTGGTCCAGGCCTCCTCTCTCAAGTCTATCCCAAGTTTTAGGGACCTGGGGGGCAACATTCAGGCCCATCCAGCTCAACAGGAACAGATTCTTCAGTCCATGCCCACTTTACACACAACTGCTTTGGCTGGTCACACTGTTAGAGAGAACCAATCTTAGGGTAAGAGACAGACCACTTCCTCTCTGACCTTGGTTAGCACCTCTCTTCAGCTGCATCTGTGCAGGGACAGCTAGAAAAACTGAGGCCTGCCTTCTCGGTTCAGCTACATATCCATCATCCTCAAATCTTTAATCAACCATCAAGGACAGGATAGAGGCTACACATTACTCAGGCTGACAACTGTGCTCCCCAGTCGATCACACACTGCCCTACCTTTGTTATGACAATTGCCAGTGCCTAGGCCAGAGCTCCAGCAGGCCCCGAATTGGGGCTTAAAGCCAGTCTGCATATATACTTTGGAATTTTTGGCAGGGGAGTTGATATGGTTAGGCTTTGTGTTTCCACCCAAATCTTATTTTGAATTGTAATCCTCATAATCCCCAAGTGTCAAGAGAGGGACCTGGCAGAGGTGACTGAATCATGGGGGTGATTTCTCCCATGCTGTTCATGGGACAGTGACTTCTCATGAGATCTGATGGTTTCATAAGGGGCTCTTCCCCCTTTGCTTGGCGATTCTCCTTCCTGCAGCTTTGTGAAGAAGGTACCTTGCTTTCCCTTCCACCATGATTGTTAAGTTTCCTGAGGCCTCCCCAGCCATTTGGAACTGTGAATCAATTAAACCTCTTTCCTTTATGAACTACCCAGTCTTGGGCAGTTCTTTATAGCAGTATGAAAATGGACTAATACAGAAGTGGATAAAAAAGTAGATGGACGTGAGAAAAATGAAAGTGCTTCATTTGATAGAGTATTTAGAGATCTGGAGTGATTTTACTTTTATTTCCTTCACTTGAAGCCAATCACAAAATTTCACAGTGATTTCTGGGGTGGGAGCAGAAGGAAGGCTGGTGTTAACAATCATCAGAGCTGTGGCCCAGTTGGCCCGTGGAGGTGCAGGTAGCACTAGAGCAGGTGGAGGAGCATGGACTGCCCCGTGGGCAGGTGGGTAACGTTCTAAGAGCACAAGAGCTGGTAAGCAACGCTCTTGGTGGCTTTGAGCATGTACAGCTCCATCGGGTAGTCATCCCCGGGCACCAGTGAGTTGCTCTGGAGCCATATCATAGGCAGAGATGATGGCCGCCTCTTTCTGCTGCTCATCCTTTTCCACCTCAAATCTGGCCATCTCTGCTTCCCGCTGAGCTACCTGTTTGGCTTCCACTGCTTCTGTGAACGCCTTCCTGAAGGTCACATGCATCAAGGACATGACGTCCAGGATGAGCCCAGAGGTGGCCGCTGCTCACTCCACAAGGTCATCACTCACCTGGCTTGGGGAACAGCTCTCTCTGAGTGATAAGTTCTCCAGCATCAAAGTGAGCCACCACTGACGAGGATCTCTGTAGTGACAGATGGCAGAACACCAGCACACAGTCATTGGAGTCCTCTCCAAGGCTGGTGAGGATGTGAGGAAGCTGGCAGTGACAGGCTGGAAGCGGATGCACAGGGATGCTGGCATACTATGAATCTGCTACCAGCGACGACTGGCATACTGCATGGTTGACAGCAGCAGTGGAATGCCATTGGTTTCTGTACCCATGGGATGAGAAAGTGAGTCCCCTCCCCTACCACAATGTCCCACACTCCACAGAATCAGTCAAAGAAAACAGCTCTGTGCCCAGCATCCACATTATAGAAGGCAGAGTTCACCATACCTCGTGCAATGGCTAAGGCCAGGCTGAGCTTTGGCAGCCATGTTTTCTTCTGTGGAACCCTTACACCTGCTTCCATTCTGATGTCTACATGCATCCCCCATGAACGTTAGAGTTACAGCACTGATACCATTCCCCTAGATGTAATAACTACTGTAAATTTATCATCTTGATTGGCATTTATATTTTTATCACTTATGAATGTGTCCCTAAAGAAGATACAGTATCTTTATCCATGTGTTAAGCTTTTATGGTAAATATCATTTTTGTGAAATCCCATTTCACTACTGCATAGTATACCATTTAATTATACAATTTTCTTTTAATATACATTTAGGTTGTTCTCAGTATGTCTTGGGTAAAGTCACTGTTTTTAATAAGCATTTTACATCTGTATCTTCTTGTGTACACATGCAAAAATTATTCCATGGTATATTCCCAAGAATGAAATTGCTGAGTCAATGTACATTTACAAATTCAACTTTACATGATAATACAAAATTATTCCTCAAAGTGGTTTCATCAATTTAGACTCCCACTAGAAAACTCTACACCTTTCCTAATAAATGGATTTTAAGTATAAATTTTATACTTATTGGATGGGAGTGAAATTGTTTCATTTTGGCTTTATTAACCACTTATGAGATTGCAAACGAGGTTGACTTTTTTTACATGTTTACTGACTGCTTGTATTTAACCCATCCACAAATTAACAGATTTTTATTCTTTTGCCCATTTTTTCTATAGAATTGTGCTTTTCTTATTCATTGGTAGGAGTTTCTTTGTGTAATCTAGATATCAACATTTGTTGATTATCATTGTTAGACATATACCTTTCCAGTCTATGGGTAAACTTTTCACTTTAATTAAAATTGTAGTAAAATACACATAATATAAAAATTAGTCTTAACCATTTTAAAGCACACAGTTCAGTAGTGTTAAATATATTCACATCTCCAGAGGTTTTTCATCTTGCAAAACTGAAACTCTATACCCCATTAAACAACTCCTATTTCCCATCACCCCCAGTCACTGGCAAATAACATTCTACTTTCTATTTCTTTGAATTTGACTACTCTAGATAACTTGTGTAAGTGAATCATACAGTATTGTGTTTTTGTGACTTGCTTATTTTACTTAGTATAATTTCCTTAAGGTTGAATTCATGTGGCAACATGTGTCAGAACTTCCTTTTTATTAAGAGTGAATACCATTCCATTGTATGTATATACTACATTTTTTGAAATGCATCCATATGTTGATAGAAACTTGGGTTGCTTCCACGACTTGACCATTTGTTAATACTGCTGCTATAAATGTAGGTCGCAAATAATATTTCCTTGAAACCTTGCTTTAAATTGTTTTGGCTATAAACCCAGAACTGGAATTTCTAGATCATATGTTAATTCTATTTTTTATTTTCTGACAAAATGCCATACTGTTTTCCATACTGGCTGCACAATTTTACATTCCCACAAAGAGTACACAGTTTTCAACTTCTCCATATCCTTGTCAACATTTGTTATTTTCTGTTTTTTTGATAGCAGCCATCCTAATAGGTGTAAGGTTTCTTCTTGTGCTTAATGGGTATAAGGTTTCTTCTTGTGCTTAATGGGTGTAAGGTTTCTTCTTGTGCTTTTGACTATATCATTTTTAAACTGGGTTATTTGTAGTTTTATTGTTCAACTCTAAGAGTTCTTATACATTCTGAATAATAAGCTCTTAACAGATATATAATGTGCAATATTTTCTCCCTTTCCATAGGTTGCCTTTGTCTTTCACTCTGTTGATTGTGTCTTTTGATGCACAGAAGTTTAAAATTTTGATGTAGTCCAATATATCTATTTTTACTTGTTGCCTATATTTCTGATTTTAGAAAGAAATCATTGCCAAATCCAAATCCAATGTCATCAATGTTATGAAGCTTTCTTTTTTTGTAAGATGGAGTTTCACTTTTTTTGTCCAGGCTGGAGTACAACGGCACAATCTCTGCTCACTGCAACCTCCGCTTCCCAGGTTCAAGCAATTCCCCTACCTCAGCCTCCTGAGTAGCTGGGATTACAGCAATATGCCAACATGCCCGGCTAATTTTGCATTTTTAGTACAGATGGGGCTTCTCCATGTTGGTCAGGGTGGTCTCGAACTCCTGACCTCAGGTGATCTGCCTGCCTCGGCCTCCCAAAGTGCTGGGATTAGAGGCATGAGCTACCACGCTCGGCCACCATGAAGCTTTTATCCTGTTTTCTTCCAAGCGTTTTACAGTTTTGGGTGTTACATGTAGGTTTTTAATGCATTTTGAGTTAATTTTGGTATATGGAGAAAGGTAAGGGCCCAACAACATTCCTTTACATGTGGATATTAAGTTTTCTTAACATGATTTGTTGACAAGATTGTCCTTTCATTATTAAATGGTCTTGGCACCCATGTTGAAAATCATTTGACCATATAAGTAAGGGCTGGCTTTTTTTGTTTATTTGTTTGCTTGTTTGTTTTGTTTTGTTTTTGGCTAGAGATTCTATTCCGTTGGTCTACTATGTCTTTATGCCAGTGCCACATTGTTTTGACTTGTGGAGCTATGTAAGTACAAGTTTTAAAATCGGTCCTGTGAGTCCCTCAGCTTTGTTCTTTCTTAAGATTGTATTGGTTATTCTGGGTCTCTTGAGATTCCATATGAATTTTAAGAGGGCTTTTTTTCCCCACACAGTAAACTAATTAAATAAGATGATCTATGTAATTCTTTTCTTCATTCTGTGTGATGTATTACATTGATCAGTTTTTATATGCTGAACCATCCTTGCATTTCAGTAATAAAATTTACTTGGTTATGGTATATAATCCTTTTAATATGTTGCCAAATTCAGTTTATAGTATTTTGTTGAAGATTTTTGCATTAATATTCACAACGGATATTGGTTTTATAGTTGTCTTTTAGTACTGCATCTAGTTTCAATATCAGGGCAATGCTGACCTTATATTATGAGTTTGCAAATATTCTATCCTGTTCAATTTTTTTGAATGAGTTTGAGGAGGGTTGGTGTTAATTATTCTTAAATATTTGGAAAAATGCAACAGTGAAGTCATCTGATCCTAGACTTTTCCTTGTTGGGAGATTTATTATTATTAATTGAATATCCTTATTTGTTGTAGGTCTGTTGATGGTTTGTTTCTTCATCTGGGTAGGTTGTGTGGTTCCAGGAACTTACTCACTTCCTCTATGTATCTAATTTGTTGGCATAAAGTTATTCATAGTATTCTCTTATAATCAATCCTTTTATATTTCTGTGGCATTGGTTATAATGCCTACTCTTTCATTTTTTACTTTATTTGAATCTTCTTTTTTTTTCCCTAAATCAAGCTAAAGGTTTTTCAATTTTGTTGATCTTTTTAATAAAATAAACTATTTTGGGGGAGATGAAAAAATGGCAGATAGGAGGCAAGACTAAATTGCAGCTTCTACTTGGATAGACAGAGCAGAATGTGGAGACTCACATTATCAACTTTTGCTTCAAGATGAATATGCCAAGAAAGCCGAGAGAATCCACAGACCCTTTGAAGGAAGTGGATTGCTCCTGCAGGACCTGGGAGACAGCCCAAACACTGTGAGTGTCCAAACTGTGAAAGTGGGAAAAGGGGATCATCTGCCCCTGAATGCACACCCTCACTGGGGAACGTGAGGGTCTAGATCACTGGAAAAGATTCTAACCTTACCTGGAACTGAGACAATTTAGAGAGCCAAGCAAAATACAGGGTAGAGGAAACAGCAGGGAAAAGCCCTGTGGGTTCTCTGGGTCCCCAGGGAAGCCATTTCTAATGTGTCTCACTGGGGTCTTTGGGGAGGGCTGCCAGAGGAACTGGGAAAAGACTACAGGGAGAAGGAAACCTCCAGATGAATTTTGTAACAATTCCAAATGAATGTGAAGTTTCCTGGCAGAACTTGGGGGAAGGCAAGAATTCAGTGTGAAGACATGACAGGCAGGAGACGCAGAAGCCCTGCTTGCTTTCTGGGCCAGGAGGCCGGTAGCCTGTGGTAAGTTCTCAGCCCTTCTCACCCACTGCCTGGAAACAAACTTGATGCTGTTGGGAGAGGCATGGTTGGAATGAGACCGGCCATCTGGGTTGAGTGGGAACTGGGTGAGTCCTGTAACTGCCGGCTTTCCTGCACTTCCCTGACAACCTGCTTGACACAGGAGAGGCAGCCATAATCCTCCTGGGAACATAACACCATTGAGCTGGGAACCACACACCCCCATTGCAGCCATAGCAAGCCCAGCTCAAGGAGAGTCTGAGCTCAGAAATGCCTAACCCTGCCCCCACCTGATGGTCCTTCCTTACCCACCCTGGTAGCTGAAGACAAAGATCATATTCTCTTTGGAGATCTAGGGCCCTGCCCATCCTCCCTATACTACCACCTGATCCTCCCTATACTATCACAGCTGATGCTCTCTTGAAAGCACCACCTCCTGCCAGCCAGTACAAAACTAGTGCATTAAACAACTACAACTGAGGACCTTCAGAGAGTACATTTCACTCCCCTGCCACCTTCATTGGAGCAGGTGCTGGTATCCACGACTGAGAGAACTGAAGATGGTTCACATGACAGGACTCTGTGCAAACAAACCTCAGTACCAGCCTGGAGCCTGGTAGCCCTGATGGGTGGCTGGATCCAGAGGGAAAAAAGAGTCACTACAGTTTGGCTAGCAGGAAGCCACATCCCTAGGAAAAGGGGAAGAATATGACATCAAGGGAGCACCACGTGGAACAAAAGAATCTGAACAGCAGCCTTGAGCCCCAGATCTTCCCTCTGACAAAGCCTACCCAAATGGGAAGGAACCATAAAAATAATTTGCATAATATGACAAAACAAGGGTCTTTAACACCCCCCAAAAAATCACAGTAGCTTACTACCAAAAGATCCAAACCAAGAAGAAATCCCTGAATTGCCAGAAAAAGAATTCAGGTTGATTATTAAGCTAATCAAGGAGGCACCAGAGAAAGGGGAAGTCTACCTTAAGGAAATTGAAAAAGTGATATAAGATATGACAAGAGAAATCTTCAGTGAAATACACAGCATATATAAAAAACAATCACAACTTCATAAAACAAAGGACACACTAAGATAAATGCAAAATGTACTGGAAACTCTTAGCAACAGAATTGAAAATGCAGAAGAAACAAATTTAGAGCTTGAAGATAAGGTTTTCGAAATAACCCAAACCAGCAAAGACAAAGAAAAAAGAATTTAAAAATGAACAAAGCCTCCAAGAAGTTTGGAATTATGTTAAATGACCAAACCTAGGAATGACTGGCATTCCTGAGGAAGAAGAGAAATCTAAAAGTTTGGAAAACATATTTAGGGGAATAATTGGGGGAAACTTCTCCAGCTTCGGTACAGATCTAGACATCCAAATACAAGAAACTCAAAGAATACCTGGGAAATATATTGCAAAAATATCATCACCTAGGCACACTGTCATCAGGTTACCTAAAGTCAAGGCAAAGGAAAGAATTTGAAGAGCTGTTGGGCAAAAGCATCAGGTAACCTATAAAGGAAAACATATCAGATTAACAGCAGATTTCTCAGCAGAAACCCTACAAGCTAGAAGGGATTGGAAACCTATCTTCAGCCTCCTTAAACAAAACAATTATCAGCCAAGAATTTTGTATCCAGAGAAACTAATCTTCATAAATGAATGAAAGATACACTCTTTTTCAGACAAACAAATGCTGAGAGAATTCTCTACTACCAAGACAGCAAAACAAGAACCGCTAAAAGGAGCTCTAAATCTTGACAAATCCTGGAAACACATCAAAACAGAAACTCTTTAAAGCATGAATCTCACATAACCTATAAAACAAAATTACAAAAAAAAGGATTCATCAACAAATAGCACAATAAATGGAATACTACCTCACATCTCAATATTAACATTGAATGTAAATGGTCTAAATGCTCCACTTAAAAAACAGAATTACAGAATAGATAAGAATTCACCAAACAAGTATCTGCTGCCTTTAAAAGACTCACCTGACACATAAGGATTCACATAAAATTAAGGTAAAAGGGTGGAAAAGGACATTCCATGCAAATGGACACCAAAAGTGAGCAGGAGTAGATATTCTTATATCAGACCAAACAAGAGAAAGAAATAAAGGGCATCTAAATTGGTAAAGTCAAACTGTCGCTGTTTGCTGAAAACCCTAAAGAAAAACCTAAAGACTCCTCCAAAAAGCTCCTAGAACTGATAAATGAATTCAGCAAAGTTTCAGTATATAAAGTTAATGTAGACGAATCAGTAGCTCTGCTATACACCAACAGTGATCAGTCCGAGAATCTAATCAAGAACTCAACCCCTTTACAATAGCTGCAAAAAATAAAATAAAATACCAAAAGGTGAAAGTACTCTACAAGAAAAACTACAAAACACTGCTGAAGGAAATCATAAACACAAACAAACAAAAACACATCCCATGCTCATGCATGGGTAGAATCAATATTGTGAAAATGACCATGACCATACTTCCAAAAGCAATCTACAAATTCAATGCAATTCCCATCGAAATACAACCATCATTCTTCACGGAACTAGAAAAAACAATCCTCAAACTTATATGGAACCAAAAAAGAGCCCACATAGCCAAAGCAAGACTAATCGAAAAGAACCAATCTGGAGACATCACATTACCTGACTTCAAATGATACCATAAGGCCATAGTCACGAAAACAGCATGGTACTGGTATAAAAATAGGCACATAGACCAATGGAACAGAATAGAGAACCCAGAAAGGAAGCCAAATACTTACAGCCAACTGATCTTCAACAAAGCAAATAAAAACATAAAGTGGGGAAAGGATACTCTTTCAACAAATGGTGCTGGGATAATTGGCTATTCACACGTAGGAGAATAAAACTTGATCCTCATCTCTCACCTTATAAAAAAATATTGATTTTTTTATAAGGTGAGTGGCATATTCAAAATATGTTGTTTTATTTCTAAGTGTTTATGGAGTTTCTAAATTTCCTTCTACTTTTTATTTCTATTATTCAAAATATGTTGTTTTATTTTTAAGTGTTTATGGAGTTTCTACATTTCCTTCTAGTTTTTATTTCTAGTTTCATTCCATTGTGATTAGAAAAGATACTTGGTAAGATTTTAATCGTTTTAAATGTATTAAGACTTGTTTAATGACCTAACATATGGTCTTAATGTATTAAGACTTGTTTAATGACCTAACATATGGTCTAACCTAGAGGATGCTCCATATGCATTTTAATAAAATGTATATTCTGATGTTATTGGGTGAAGTATTCTTTGGTCTGTCAAGTCCAATTGGTCTATAGTGTTGTTCAAGTCATCCATTTCCTTATTCACCTTTTACCTGGTTGCTTTATCCATTACTGAAATTGGGATATGAATGTCTCCCACGATTATTGCAGAACTTTTTTGCCCTTCAAGTCTGTCAATATTTGCTTCTTACACTTAGGAGCTCTCATGTTTGGTACATATAAATTTATAATTGTTACATTTTCTTTGTATAACCCTTTTATCCTTATATATTGTTCTTCTTTGTCTCATTTAACAGTTTCAAAAGCTTATTTTGTCTTATATTAAACATCCCTGTTCTGTTTTGGTTACTATTTGGACAGAATATCATTTTCTACTCTTTCACTTTAAACTTCTATGTGTCCTTAGATTTACAGTGAGTGTCTCTTAAAGACAGCACATAGTTGGTTCCTGATTTTTTATCCATTCAGCTAATCTATGTCTTTTGATTGAGGAGTTTTTATCCATTTACATCCTGAATAATTACTGAAAGAGGAAGAACTATTTTAATTTGTTGTTTTCTGTATATCATTGTATTTTTGTCTCTTATTTCTTCCCGTACTTCCCTCCTTTGTGTGTAGTTGAATTTTGTTGTGATGTGCTTTTTCTCTTGTTCTTTCGTGTAATTTCTATAGAAATTTTCTTTGTGGTTATCATGTGGATTACATAAAACATCTTAAAATTATAACAGTTCATTTTAAACTGAACAACTTAACTTCAATCGCATATAAAAACTTTATTCCTTTACAGCTCAGTCATCTGCACAAGTTATGTTACTTATGTCACAAGTCATATCTTTATATATTGCTTACCCATTAGCATAGATTCATAGGTTTGTTTTTACATTTTTGGATTTTAATCTTTTAAAAGAATAGTAGAACCAAAATTATAATAATAAAGTTTTCATATTTGTAATATGTCTATTGTAGAACTTTTAATTTTCATATGGCTTTGAGTTACTGTGTAGAATCCCTCTTTCCAAGTTGAAGGACTCCCTTTAGCATTTCTCGTAGGTTAGATCTAGTAGTAATAAATGCTCTCAGCTCTTGTTTATCTGGAAAATTCTTAATTTCTCCTCCATTTTTAAAGGACAGTTTTGCTGGAGGTAGTATTATTGGTTGACAGTTTCTTTTTGTTTTGTTTTGCTTTTTACTTCATGTACTTTAAATATATCATCCCACTGCCTTCCAGCATGCATGGATTCTACTGAGAAACCTGGTGATAACTTATAGAGGCTCATTGTACATGTACAATTTTCTCTTGCTTCTTTTGAGATTATCTTTGACTTTCAGTAGCTGGATTAAAATGTGTCTCTGTGTGTGTCTGAATTTATCCCATGGGAGCTTGTTGAGCTTCAGTTCGTATGTCTGATTCCTAAAATTTGAGAAGTTTTTTAGCCATTATTCCCTCAAATATGCTCTCTGCCCTTTTCTCTTTCTTTCCCTTATGCAACTACCATAATACCTATGTTAGTCTGTCTGAAGATGTGGTCCTTTAGGCTCTGTTCACTCTTCTTCATTCTGTTTGTTTTGGTCCTCTAGCTCAGTAATTTCATATGACCTGTCTTCAAGTTTGCTGATTCTTTCTTCTGTCTAATTGAGTCTACTCTTGAACCCTAATAATGAATTTTTTAATTCCTTTGTGGTTTTCAGCTTCAAATTAGTTTTTGCTTTTAAATAATTTCTTTAGGTTCATATTCTCCTTGTGTTCATAAAACCTTTTCCTAATTTTGTTTAGTTGTCAGTCCCTGCTACCTTTTGGCTCATAGGCATATTAAAGACAGTTGTTTTAAATTATTTTTAAAAGAAGTCAGAGGCCTACATTTCTTTAAACATGGTTTCTGGAAGTTGTTTTGTTCCTTTGCATGAACTATGTTTCTCTCTTTCTTTGAGTGCGTTGTAATATTTTTGTTAAAATTCGGGCTTTAAAAAAATATAGTCACTTCTCAGTCTTTAGTGAGAATGTTGCAAGCAAGTTCCATTCTTTCCCTTCCACCCCAAAGGAGTAATTGGGAACTGAGCAATTTCCTCATTATCATGTATGCTGCACTGTGTTGAGGAGGGTGTGGGATAAGGGCAAACAAAATAGCAACGGATTTCCTAACGTTTTGAGTAGCTCTGTCTTAGCTAGGTGTTTACTTCATTGCTGCAACACCTTATCTGATCTAATAAATCTTAATTGATTTATTAGCTTTCTAACAACACTAATTTGGTCCATGTATTTTTGTACATTCATTTTTTCTTTGGGAGAATGAGGACTTCAAGGTTTGTAGTCACTATATTGCTCATGTTACTCTCAATCTTTTCACTTTTTAATGTTGTTTTGATAAAACAAAACAGTTTTAATATGGTGATTTTTTACCCTCTACACTTTATGCTTTTGTATCTAGTTTACATAATACCTTTGGTATTACAGATATTTTCCTATGTTTTTTTCTCCTGAAACATTTGATATTTGATTTTCAACCACAGTGGTAGTGTCTTTTGTTTGTTCAGGGAGGAAGAGATCCACTTTGTTTTGTCTTTTAAATTAACAAAAGGGAATCCAATTGATCTAGATCCACTGTTCACGTATTTCTCCCCAGTCTACAATGGAGCTCTGTCTCATAATGTTACCATATGTATGTGGGATCTGTTCTTGGAGATTTATTCTGACACACTGATCTATCTCTGTGCTACTGCTATGCTGTTTTAACTATAATAGCTTGTTAATTTCCAAAATTACTCGATTATTTTCATCTCTTTATTCTGCTCAGAAATTTAAGAGAAGGCTTATTAAATTCCATGAAAATAATTTAAAAATTATTTTAAATCAAATTTTTATTAAAATTGATATATTAACATGGACTGAAATAACTTTTTTGTGATGAGTTTTCCTACCATGAATATGATATAGTTCACCATTATTTAGGTCTTTAATGTCATTCAAGAATTTTTATATCTTCTCCATAGAGAGCATTAAAATATTTTATTACAAAATATTAATAAGTAAACTGCAGAAAACATCAGTTAGTAAAATATTATGAAGTGAACATCCTTGCAACCACTAAATAGCTAAAGAAATAAATTATTACCACGTATCCCAGGAGTACTCCATGTTTCCCGTTCTAACCCTCTCCCTACTTATAACAAACCATTATTCTGATTTTTATGATAATCACTTTGCTTTTGATTATAGTTTTTAATACCTAAATCATAGAGTTATTTCTACAAACAACTTAGTTTTGGTGATTTTTGAAATTAAAAAAAATCTTTTTTAAGCTACAGGTTCTTCCTATATCTCTTTTCCCCATGTAATTTATTTTGAAGAGACCAACTCAATTTGTATTGCAGAATTTCCTCCAGTATTAATTTTGATTATTGAGTTCCCATGGTATAATTCAACACGTTGAATATACAGATTTAATCAGGTGTGCTTTTATTTTATTCATTCATTCATACATACCGTCTTGATAGGTGATGGTATTTTTCCTATCTAATTGTCTAGCTGTCTCTCTATTTGTGAGTTTAGCAGCCATTGAAGCTTAGATCTATTAAATTCTTACAGGGTGCTAAACGATAATCTAACTCACATATCCCACCATTATTTATCAGATGATATATTTTTGTAAAAACAAAACATCCCCCCTCAATAACTTCATAATACAATGATCTGTTCACAAAGAAAGGACATAAGAAATACTTTATTCTTTTAATTTTCTTATCAGTTTTCAAAGTAAGTTCTCTATCATTCTCTAAATTTGACAAAATCATTTTCTAAATTACCATTATGAATACATAGATTTAAACATATCCAGGTGTTTTAATGCATTGCAGTTATTATTGGTTGGCGCAAAAGTAATTGAGATTTTTGCCAATTGCTAATAAAATCGCAATTACTTTTGCACCAACCTAATAGATTTATGGATGCTCAAACTGCTCCATCTTGGGACAACAGGAATTTCTTTAAGTTAGCTCCTGAGCTCTTCTGACAACATTTGATACCTTCCTTGCTTTGTGGTATCACGTTGCAGGTAAATGATTAATATTTCCTGCCCCAGCCTTGACATCACTTATTTCTCTATGAAGTCCCAGTTTCTTTCATTGGCAAATGATATTTTAATAGTAAATATGGACCCTAAGTGTACTCACTGCTACTGACTTGGTTTTTGTGTCCAGGCAAAACAACAGACAGGGCTACTAGTATAGTATACATATACCTATAGAATATGGGTATGCGTGTATGTGTGCATGTACATGCATATGTATGCATAAGTTTACATGAAAATGTCCAATTCAAATTCCAAATTAAAAGCTTTTACTTAAACTCTCCTATTTTATATCTGGATCGCTTTTCTTCAGCCAGAATCCTGATTTTCAAGAACATGGGATAATATAATTAGAATATTAATAATTACCAAGCAGCTTTATCCAACATTACATAACAGTTTTGTAATATCGACAATATTACTACCAACATAATTACTGCCCCATTTTTCAAATTTTTCAGAATAAGCAGTCACATCCTTTAATTTCTCCTATATAACCCTCATTTAGTTAATTCTCCAAATAGATCTATATTTGATGGCCACCATGAGTCCTTGCCACAAATAAGCTGATATCATGTATATCATGTAGCTATAAGCTAGATGGTCCCCACCTAGGCATATTTTGGGGTCCAATGAGATACCTGTCACCTAGTTTTGTTGTAAATGTCCATTCATTGTTCTTGTAGTTATTGTTTCATTATCTATTCTTCCATCCATTTTTTATGGAGGAAATCAGGAATATTTAAAAATTATGCCAGCATTTTCCATTTACCCAATTTTCTTGTGTACATTTTTTGTATTATTGTAATTTAAAAACAATAATTCTGAAATTATATTTTAGTCTATAATTTTTAAATAAAAATACGGCAAGTTTTTCTGATTATGTGTCTATAATGCTACTACAAATGATCTGTGAATGATATGGAGCTTCTTGACTAGGCTCATTCATTTTAGAATATGTCAGTGATATCCTCTTTGGTGAAGGTAGAAATTTCATGCTATATTTATATACTTTTAAAAAATGCTAGTCGTGGAAACCATAAATATTCTTGAGTATTATATGATTTTAATAAAATATTTATTGATGCCACCAAAAGTAGAGTGGACCCTTCAGTGAAATCTCCTGCACTGCTAACATCTCTTTCTAAAATGTTTCAACTTGCATATAGAGCCTAAAAGGGAGAGCCTCATGTATCTCAGACACCTCTATCCCACCTCAGGCTTAGCTGATTATGACAGGGTCAGACACCTAACCCAGGAGGAACAAAGTAATAGTCCTGGCTGAGCCATTCAGATTCTCTGTTGATAAGTTAAGTGACTATAGTTAGATGATGCAGGATATTTATATTAAAAATGCATTAAGATTCAGGGCTAAGGTGCTATGCTAAGAGATGTTCTGATGACTAAGCAAGAGAAGTTGGTCTGGGAGGAAAGTAAAAACACTGAGTAGATACACAGAGAGAATAAAAGACAGGAGGCTATAAAGTTGCTTTGCGAATCAAAGGTAGTAGTCTTTGTTACTGACTCTTCTCTCCCATTTCCAGGCTGCCTGAAGATCAACTATATTTTATTTCCTGTCCTTGGACACATATGAGACTTTCTGCTATATCCGCATCATAACTAAGTTACTCTGAATATTTCTGTGAGCTCCCAATAGAACATAAACAATGCTCACAGAACATAAACTGGATTCTTAGGCAGCTTTGTTATCTTTGGCTGGTAGGTTTTGATACTTGCACACATACCTATTCTAAGTAGTTTTTATGCATTAGTTTATAAATTGAAAACCCATAATTTTCTTAAAGTTCAGTAAGCCTCAAATTACTGTCTTCAAAAATCCTTAATTATTGCTAAGAGAAAACATACATCAAAAGCTACCTAAAAATAGCTACTGTTAATGAATGGTCTTAAAAGGTGAACTACATTGTTCTAGAATGATACAATCACAAGCTAACTAATCAAAGTAATAGATAATTAAGAAAATGAAAGGACACCGACAATAAAAACTACCAAGGATTAATTATCCCATAAGAAATAATTTAAACAAAAATAAATGTGTGCCTTAAGAAAAATGGAATATAAAACATAAAATAAAGAGGCAATTCAAATATACTTTATGGCTATTTGAAGTTAAAGAGTAATTGCTTTTTCTTTTCATAGACATTAAAGTATCTTCAGTTACCTAAATTCAGTTTTGTTCCTACCACACACACACATATTTATATGGTAAATTGAAATGCAGTGAGATTTATTCATCATAAGCACTATTTCTTAAATGGAAATATTCAAAGCTAGGGTAAATATGTTTTTATCATGTAAATGTCCTGAGTTCTTCATAATGCTTTGATACATTTTCTTCTCAAGGGAAAGGAAAAGCATATCAAATTAGAGAAAGAAGAGAAACAGAAGGAGAGCGAAGAACAAAGAATGAGTAAGAGTACATGCTCAAGAATGAGAAAATAAAAGGACATACATTTCTACAGGCTGGGGTGGAGAGCAAGTATGGACCTTGGATGAGTGCAGCAGCAAACTCCTAGGTCTGAAGAACTGATCAATACCAGGAATTCTTACCACAGAACATAAAATCTTACCAATCCTTCCTTATTTTCTTTTTAGCGACAGGGTCTCTGGTGCCCAGGCAGGAGTGCAGTGGTACGATCGTGGCTCACTGCAGCCTCAATCTCCCACTCAAGCAATCCTCCCACCTCAGCCTCCAGAGTAGCTGGGAGTATAGGCACATGTCAACAGGCCTGGGTAATTTTTTATTTTTTCTAGGGACAGGGTCTAACTATGTTTCCCAGGCTGGTCTTAAACTCCTGGCCTCAAGCAATACATCTGCTTTCGCCTCCCAAGAAAGAAAAATAATATCCTATTCGAACACAAGGGAAAAACACTGAATATTTATGATGTACCAGAATCTAAGTTAGGTAATGACAATATAAACAATAAGATATTTCCTATTTCAATAAGTGTAAAATAATTTTATTAATATTATATAAGTAAAATACTGTAGGAGCACAGAAGTCATGACATTAATTTGCTTAATGAGCCTGAAAATGGACTCAAAGGATGAGTATAATTTGGGGAGATTAAAAAAAAAAAGGGTTCAGGCCGGGCGGGGTGGCTCATGGCTGTAATCCCAGCACTCTGGGAGGCCGAGGTGGGCGGATCATGAGGTCAGGAGATTGAGACCATCCTGGCTAACACGGTGAAACCCCATCTCTACTAAAAATACAAAAAAAAAATAAATTAGCTGGGCGTGGTGGCAGGCACCTGCAGTCCCAGCTACTTGGGAGGCTGAGGCAGGAGAATGGCGTGAACCCAGAAGGCGGAGCTTGCAGTGAGCCAAGATAGTGCCACTACACTCCAGCCTGGGCGACAGAGCAAGACTCCGTCTCAAACAAAACAAAACAAAACAAAACAAAAAGGATTAAATGCAGAAAGAAGAGCTGTACAAAAACAAGGAAATGTGATAGTATGTAACTTCTTTACATGTTTAAGAAATGTTTTTTTATAGCAAGAAGATAAAGACTAGTTGGGTCTGGAAGGGAGGGTTATGACCAAATTGTGAGGGATACTGAAAGTCATTCTTTTAAACAACTATAGTTTCCAGAGTTCTGGGTTGTATGAACTAGCAAAAATTTAAAGGATCATATTTTAGGGTTGTCAGCTTTTTATACTGCCAAGTCACTGGCATTTAAAAAGCAAAACTCAAAACCTAAAAATCTACCATTTGCTGTCATCATTTTATAAAGAGAAGTCATTTTAAACACCAGCAAAGAAAGACATAAATATTACATCCATATAGTTTAAAAAGTAGGATGTATTAAAATTCTTTGAATGTAGAAAGTTACAAGATATAATTGTATACTGCCAGGGGAACACAAAATGAACTTTTTAATATCTAACCCGTTCCAGTATTTCATTTCTAGCATAGTTACATTAAAAAAAAATCCAGGTTCACCTGGATGCACTGATAACAATGAAGGCATGTTCTTAATGGTCTTTCCACTCAATTCAGAATATGTGAGGTAAACAGAGAAGCTAAAAAAATAACTCTCAATTACTCAATCATTTTTCTCTGTGCATTGATGAGAAGAAATAAGTAAGAAACAATGTGAATGTGTGGTCATGGAAGATTCTGGGAAGTAACTACACACAGGGGTTCCTGATTTTCCAATACAGAGCAGTTAACGTAAAATTGCCACAGACTATCACTTAGGAGCCAGTAACGTGAGTCTTATAACAACATAATTGTGCCTTTGCTCTGGTGGCTAGAAAACTTGCACAGAATTTGTCTTAGTTTTAATAACATTGCAGGACTCACTACTAACATTATTATTACACGACTAACTTTATTCCCTGTTTTATTTTATTATGTCTTTGGTCAGTATTTATACATTTCTGTAAAACCTATCAAATCATTTTAGGAAAAGATAGATAGCAACAGAAAAAATAAAAGGCTTTTATCTTGTAGGGAATGAGGAAACATTTAAGATTTGTTTTTTCAATGATGTTTACTGAACTTCTTTATTTTAATAAAGTAACACATGTTACAGAAAAGCATGAAAATAAAAATATCAATAACCAGCATTCTTGCTCCTCAATAGCATCTAACTACAGGAAATCAAAAGAATTAAAAGCAAAAAAAGGAACTCAAGAAGGACCAACTGATAACCTAGTACCTTTTAGAATCCGTAACTATGATGCCACCACTTTTAGCTAACATAATATTTAGGCTACTTTGGAAGGTTTTTATACATGGCTTGATATAATATTTGTAATGTTAATCCTCTAAATATTGTTTTCGGAAATTATTCATTCTCATGAAGTAATTGTAAATATTAAAGTTGAAGGAGAAAAGAGCTAAAGAAAAATCAAATTTTCACCTCAAATGTTTGCATTAATAGTAATGCTAATGACAAAATAAATACATTTAGAAGGAAAAGTAAATTGAGGGAAAACAAATTTTGGACAAACAGAGTTTGAGGTATCCCTGGAGTATATGGCTTTAGATGTCTATGCTAGGTAACTTCAACTATGTCTGGAATTCAGAAGACTGGGTTGAGCTGTTACAGGAGTTAGGTAGAAGCAGGGAACATAACCCTTTCAAACCTGTGTGTCCTCATAAAGATGAGGAAGTGGCTTTATGGCAGCAGGAGTAAGACCAGGTATACACAACTACCTTACTGACCCAGTTAGAAGAATATGTGCCCTGCAAGTGGTCAGTAGGCCATCTAGTCTCATTTCCCACTGTACCTTTGTATATACTTTCATTATAGCACATATCCTATTTGATTTTAATTATTGGTTTTTATGTCTCTTTGCTCATTAGACTGCAAACTCCATGAGGAATATTTCTTCTGTTTTGAATGAATCAATGAATACACGATTTTGTGTAGTCAGTCATACACATCTAGAACAAAGCTATTTAAATTACACACACAATCTGCGGCCAAGCAATAGTTTTTAAGCTTCCAAGAACTTTTAAAGTTCATTTTGCGGCTGCTTTGAATTAGCATGGTTCTTCTCAGAATCCAATTCTTCAGAGCATTTTATACTTCACTTTGTAGGTGGGAGTATAATAATGACAATAGTAGCATCCAGGGTGACAGCCCTACTTAAAACATCAGCAGCCTCCCTACAACACACTAGTTAAAGCCAAAGAACCCATTAACTCTCTGGCCCTAATATTCGACTACTGTCCTTCTGGTTCACATGAGACTGGCATTTTTGCTGTTGGTAGATCATACCAAGAACATCTTTCTATCCTCGTTTTAGGGCCAATGTACTGACTATTCTCTCTGCATAGAACACTCCTCATCTAATAAGCTGTATGGCACTTATTAAGTAAGTTTTATTACTCATTATGTAAGGTTTTGCTCAAATGTAACTTTTACCATGAGGCCTATTTAAAATTGACCACTCTCTTTAAACTTCAGCCTAACCTTGTCATTCTGTAATTCCAATTCTCTGTGTTGTATTTATCCTTTTACATAACATTCACTATCTTCTAGCATGCTATGTAATTTAATTATTCATTTTGTTTAATGCTTATTGATTTTGTGTCCTTGTTAGAATATATGCTCCATCTGAAGAAAAGCGTCTTTGTCTGTTTACTAATATATCAAAACTATGTAACATAGTACCTAGCCCAGAAGGAACTCAGTACTTTTGGAAACCTGAGAAGCTCATTATGTGACAATATTCTAAGAGCTTCAAATGCCTTGCATAATTTAATCTTCACAAGAACCCTAAAGTGCTGTATCACTGACTCCAATTTATAGAAAGGAAACTAAGATACAAAGTGGCTAAGTAATTCACAAAGGCCACAAAGCTAAGAAAGTAGTTGAACTAGGATTCAAAGTCAGCTCCCAGATGCCGAGTCATTAACTATCACAGTCTTCCTAATAGAAACACTGCGTAGAAGCAGTTGGGACAATAACAGAACAGGCACAGGAAAACTCTCTTTCTTCTACAGTAAACAGGAAGTGAAAAGCAAAAAAGATATACAAGGATGCTAAATCCCAGGACTACCTGAAACGGTATCTAAAGCCATTATTCACCTACAGATCATCTTGATATTGTCTAATTCTTTCTGAAGCTCAGAAATATTCATAAAACAAAACTTTTTAAAAAGAAATACGATTTTGATTAACCATATTTTTCAAAGCCACTCTCCTTGTAAATTTTTCTCCTTTGCCTCCTTACTCTATGTAAGCTGCTGTTGAGGAGACAATGGGTTCATCAATTCTTTGTTAAGTATTTCTCTAGATTTTTAATGTCTTCTTAGTTAAGGATTCCCACACTACAAATGTTATGTGAATAAGAAAAATCACTTAAAGGTGCATGGCTCTCAGAGTCAGAAGGAAATTTCAGAGATCACTGCTTAATAAACAGGTTATCTTAATGACAGGATATACGTCAGCCCTGATAGATGGATTAAAGAGCCAAAGCCTCCCATTCTGACACCTTTTCAACGTTCTTCATCTTCAAAGTTTTCTTACTGGCATTGACCATGCAAACATGTTATTTAAAAAAAATGAGTGAAGAGAAAACATATTGAATATCTTATTAGAATTTGTGAAGTAATGCCTTTACATTCTTTTGGAAATATATATTCCTCCAGAAGCACAAATTATGCCATGATTAATACATACATTATAGGAAACTAAAATAATTATAATAGAGAAATCATACCTTCTATCAATAGCTCTTGTCCATGACTGCCAAGAAGTGTACGAGATAGGAATGGGGCAAAGTCTACAAAAATTTCACGAAGAAGAGGAGCAACTTTTTCTAACGCTCTTTCAAGTTTTGCAGTGATGCTGTTGAAATTAAGACATAAAAACTAATAAATATAATTCAATATAAAATGTCAAATAAACTTTACTTCTAAATTAAAATCTTTAAAAATCATAAATGTCCTTTCTAGCCCATGGAATAATAACAAGCTTCATGTATAAGGGACACCCTGTACAGTTTCACAAACAGTCATAAGGCTACTGAAAGGTTTCAGCTAAATTGCAATGACTATACTATGAAAAAGAATTGGGGTTATGCCACCCGAAAGGGCCAAAGACTGTGCACCACTCTATGAGTGTCATGTAAATGAGTTTTTGTATGCCTTCTCTATGTATCTATCCATCAAAGAAAATGATCTGAAACACTGACAATGTGGGTCCCTGTGCCAGTTAAAAATAATTTAATTCTTGCTCTCAAGGAGGTATTACCTGAAATCTAGACAAATAAGGGAATAACTGAAATTCGTTGTAATACAGTTGAATGCTTTGCCAAAGTAGGCATTTTCCATTTCATAAGCCTATTTACTTTTCTTTACAAACTGCTGTATTATTATATAGTTCACTGTTGAATTTTAAGTTAATAGCCATACATAAGCACTATTTGACATTCTTAAAAATACTTTGGTACATGTAAAAGTAAAAAATGGGGAGGAGGAAAATATTTCTGCTTAGACAAATGAATAACATAGTAACAGATTTATCTGTCTTAGATGAAAGTGCTTTGGAGTAAGACTGCTTAGACTAGAATCCTGGCTCTATCATATACTAGCTAGGTGACCTTAGGCACATTAGGCTTTCTATGTCTGCAAAATGAAGATGATTGCAGTACCTACCCAGTGAGGATTAAACAAGCTAAGGGATATAAAGTGCACAGAAAAGCACCCAGCACACAGTGAGAGGTCAATAATGTTCACTTTTTTGACTCTACTTTGAACACACCCATATTTACACTCACAAAATGTGATTCTGATACATTAAACAAACCAAAGTCAATATATTAGATGAGCACACATTCTTCTACACAGAAGATATGTACAGTTAGCAATTAAACAATGTTACAAAATAATACAAGTTCTGCCACAATGCCAGGTAACATTTTGTTACACATGAGGCAAAAATTTATAAATGAAAAAAGGTAATTAACCATAAAATAATTTGCAATATATTACTAAGGTTTAAAACTAAACTATGGCCTCTTTTTAAATTTTTTAAGCAATTAAATAGCTATTAGAGAATAATATCGGATGACTTCTTTCCTAAATTGGAAACAGCCAAGTTTCAAATCTTTGAGCACTCTAAGTATCACCATCAGCACTTCTGTTTAACTCTGTCTCCTCTTACCCGTGTCAACAGCTCTAGAGAAAGGAGAAAGCATGGAGAAAACTCAAGTTTGATCACTGCCACATATATTTAGAAAATTCTGGAGGAACATTTTTCCGTAAGAAAAAGGGATTTGAAGGGGATTTGGCAGACTTACTGAAATTAAGAGATTTCAATAGTCTCCCCTACTCTGTAATTCCTAAAGCAAGGACCTCCTGAAGACACTGGTTCTCAAGCTTTAATGTGGATCAGAATCATCTGGAGAGTCTGTTTAACCAGACTGCTGAGCCCCACCCTAGTTTCTGATTCAGCAGGTCTGTGTGTACGGCAAGCATTTGTTAGAAGTACAAATTCTCAGTCAGTGGTGTTGATGCTGCTGATCCAGGAAACACACTTTGAGAAGGACTGTTTTAATGAGAGTATTTACTATTAGAAAGAATTAACAAAGAAGCAAGCAAAAGAAAGGCTACCTGAAGTCACTGAATAAGCATAATCACAGTAAGTTATCTGTTAGTGAATATAAAGAGATTCTTTTTTGAATCTACAATTTCATTAATTCCTTCAAATCTCTAGAATCATGTCCTACAGCTCTTCCCAGCTAAACTAATTCCCTCTACTAAGAAATGGTAAGAATGGTAAGAGTGAGTTTATTAAAAGGAGAAAAATCTAGATATAATAGTTTCTGATGCTCAATTATAAATGAAGTATGATTATTTATTTTTATTTAAGATTAATAAGTGACTAAAATTATAAAAATTATTGATTAATGGAGGGTTGCATCATAGCTATTGGATTTAATGTACTATTATTGAGTTAAAGCCAGGAACATTTTTTATCCTAGTTTGAGAACTTTCTCCCCTATTTTACAGATTTCGGTGTGATTTAGAGGCTTCAGAACTACAAAAATACTGTTACTGGTGATTAAGTTAAATACGAAATAGAACTTCAATTAATCCGAGCAACTGATTACTTCTGTAAGTATGTATAAATATACATTATTATCGATTATCTTGACTAAAGGGTAATAGATAAAAACAGATATTTCTCAGAAAGTGAATCCCTATTAAGATTTTTTTGCAAATATTTTCTTATAAAATTTATTAGAATAGTAAATGTTGCTCTTACGTATCATCCTGCAATGAGAATTTTAATTTTCTAATAGGGGGCAAAGAATATAATGTTTTACTCAGCAAGAGATTAGAAGTTTTATGTATATAAACCATTATCAAATAATTCTGCTGGAATTACAACAGCAAAATATTCTAAATGGAAAAACTTCATCCTCATTTTTCATAGTGAAGAAAGCTTTTGTTGTTGTTGCTTTTTACAGATTCCCCACAATGTATTCCAAAGAAGGTTGTAAATGCTGTATAAATTAGCTTCATTGTTACACAATTTAAATTCTGAAAGAAAATGGTACAAACATAAACTTCAGCCTAAGAACCTCCTTTATCGCCTGAAAATAAGGATTAATTACAAAAAATACCAAAAAAGACATATTGTGGCTATATTGTCATTTTGTTATTTCCATTCTCATCTCAAAGAAACACACAGTGTAAAACTCCTTTTCCCCAATTCCAAGACACATATGAGACAGCTATCTGTTAATATGTAAAAAAATAAATTAAAAGCTATGTTAATGTGAGAAAAGCCCATGCCCTTAAGTCCTATAAAAATAAATAAAATTTTCTCCTTAAAATAAAAATACAAAGAACATATAGCCACCAGAATAAAACCAGGTATTCTTCAGCAAATTATTTTGTAAGAAAAACTGGCATAATATACTGACTTTAGGGGAGAATTCTAAAGAGTGATTTTTGAGTTTTCTCTGAAAGTTTACTTTCATTTATTCAAAAACATTCATTTAGGCTGGGCATGGTGGCTCACACCTATAATTCCAGCGCTTTGGAAGACTGAAGAAGGAGAATGGCTTGAGCCCAGGAGTTCAAGACCAGCCTGAGCAACATGGTGAGACCCTGTCTCTACCAAAAAATTAAAAAATTAGCCAGGTGTGGTGGTGGGCGCCTGTGATCCTAGCTACTCAAGAGGTTGAGGCAAGAGGATAGCTTGAGCCCAGGAGGTCAAGGCTGCAGTGAGCTATGATCATGCCACTACACTCTAGCTTGGGTAACAGAGCAAGACGCCTATTTTGCCACAGAAAACAAAAACAAAAACTATTCATTTAGTCTAAGACATTTTATGCACAGAAGTAATACAAAGGTGTATTTCCCTATGTAGGGGAATCTGCCCTGCACAGTCTGAGTGAGTTTTATAATCTTATACTCTAATAACTTAATATTTGGTTAAGTTCTTGGGCTCTAACCACAGACTTTATCAAGTGTGGTTTGAAAAGCATACAATTTCAAGCCACTCATTCTATTCTCCCCAGTCTATTTTTTCCCCTTAAGTCACACTAATGATGTGTTTAAGATGCTTGATTGGTGACTATTTTGAATTTGGCTATTTTTCTTAATAGTAAGTATAAACTCTTAAGAAAAAGAATTAAATTACTGGAACAGGAGGCCATTATCTTAAGTGAAGTAACTCAAACAGAAAGGGGAATACCACATGTTCTCACTTATAAGTGGGCGCTAAATGATGTATACACATGGACATAGAATATGGAATGATAGACACTGGAGGCTGGTGACTTGGAAAGGTTGGAGGGTGGAAGGTGGGAGCGAGAGGTAAGAAATTACTTAATGGGTATCATGTACATTATTCAGGTGATGAATACACTAAAAGCCCAGACTTCACCACTACGCAATATATCCACAAAACAAAATTGCACTTGTATCCCTTAAATTTACACAAATAAAAAAAAAAGAGAATTACTTATTTCCATGAAGAAAATTCTTGCTGAAACTTGAGAAATTATAAACCACTCTAACAAAATTACCAACTCAAAACAAAATATTCAAAGGAAATAATAAGGCTTTAGATGAAATTCTATAGCTCCAATGATTGGATTAAAACAATATGACTTAAAACACAAAAGCTTACAATTATGGTTTTTAAAAACTGCAATCATGTATTGGCTTTTACCTGTATTAAGGAAGTCTCATTCACACTTAATTCTAAGAAATTCGTATGAATAAAAATATAATTAATCCATGGGAAAAATAATGTATGAAAACCCATGGCTTAATTATTATCAAATCTTGCCAAATGTAACTGGCCTCAAGAAATATCCAAAGCCATGGTAATTTTAAGTACACAAATCAGTAAAAAAAAAAAGAAGATTTTTCTCTCCTGTCATCTAAATGAATCCCCTTATAAACATAGTTCATAACAAAGTGATCTTTTCTTAATGTTATATGTTTTAGAATTCTAGAAAAATATAATAATTCTATTCTTATTTAGGGCCCTACATACATTGTGTATTCTATTTTAACAAACTCCCTTATGTTTGTGCTACTTCATAAAGTCATTTTTACTTACTTTTGATTTTATTTACTTTTTGTATTCTCCTAGGTACTTAGCACAATGTCACAAATATAATAAACAACAATTCGATTTGAAAGATTAGAGTGCTTAAATTTCCTAATTCATTTCTTAAATCATATAAAATAGGTAGTTATAATAAGAAAACATAGAACAAAAAGAAATAATTACATACCCTTAAGTATTGTACCTAAAAGATTTACTCAGACATAAAAGAAATTATTATACTAGTGAATTCTATAGTAGATTTTTATTAATTGAATGCTCCTATGTAAATGAGGAAATGTAGGCATCAGTAGGTAAGTGAACTGATTGGGTTTAGGTAAACACAGATGAAAAGACAAGATTAAGAGAGTATTAATGATAGAATAAACACACATTGTAAAGTTAAATTCTTATCAGCTATATATTATGACTAGGAATTGACACAATTCAAATACTGTGTCTGTTGTCACTAAATTTCTAATATTAAATATAATTTAACATACTAAAATAGCTGATGAGTAAATGTATCCTAGATCTGCAAACCTGTGACATAATTACCTACTGACAATTTTATTAAGTTACAGCTTTCTAAGGTTGTGGCCACTACGGAAAACATGATATTGAAAAAAAAATGCTTACTTATTTTACTTCCCTGTGATCTTATAAATTTAAAACTGGCATTTTGTCTTTATTACTCCTAAACAGAATTATTTTCAAGTGCATGATGAAAAGGTTAAAAAAGTAGATAAAGCTATAGAAGACTAAGAAATTGAAGCTAAATAGAATATTTTTATAAGTAAAAAGTTTACTGCTTTATATCATAAACAAAATTCCAAGTAAACATTTTTCAAGTTTTAAGATGTGTAATGCCTACGTGAGCATGATGATGCAAACCTCTAGTCCCAACAACTTGGGAAGCTGAGGCAGGAAAATCACTTGAGCCCAGGAATTCAGAGCTGTTGTGTGCCATGATCGCATCTGTGAATAGACATTATGTAATGCTTTTTTTGGGATGCCCTTAGACATCCCCAACTTAGAAAAGATTTTTGGAGTGCGCTAATTACGAAAGTAAAAAAAAAAAAAAAAAAAAAAAAAAAGATGTAGAACAATTCCTTGTTTCCAATCACTTAAATTAAATGACACAAAATTTAACTATAGTGAAATAAAAATATAAACTCAAGAATGTAAGTCTAACTAAAACCAAACAACAAATCTAGTGATAAAAAGGGTAAGGCTAATTGTATCTTAAATATTTGACAGGAAAATTGTAATAATAACATTTATGCTCCTAAATACAATATTTCATATATTTAAAAAAATATTTTAATGTAGTAGGAGCTGTGGTGTCTCACCAAGATCCAAGATCCTCTTTTAGGATAGAGACATTCTTTCCCTGGAGAGTTCTGAGGAGAACTGTGGGGTGATGGCTCACAGCTGAATCCCTCCCTAGAAGGGAGCTGCTTCACCCAAGGTTAAGCCCCCTCATTAGGAGCAGTGTGAATTCAAACAATGGTCAATTAGAAGAAAAATTAAAAACCCCAGCTCCTTTGACCCAATTGAGGACACCTCTGGAGCCATTCCAGTTTCAGAGCTTTCCCATGGAGTGGCCTGGAATATCTCTTACAATTGCATTACTTTTCCTTCACACCAATCTTCCACTGCCACTTATTTACAGGTGGTGTTATCAAGAATATTCCCCAGTAAAGCACCGAAAGAATTTGTTTTCTGGAATAGCAGTTAATGAGCGTTTTGTAGTGTAGTATTTAGTAAAATATAATATTTTTGAATATATAAATTGAAAAATCAACTAAGAATTTGAACTTTTAAAATTAAATAGAGGACTTCTATTTCAGATGTAGAAAACTAGAGTCATTCCCACAAAAATCACAAGAAAAAGCCAGATAATCTAAAGAATTATAACTTTGTTAGGCCTCATCAGAGAGCTGAGGTTGCTAGGTAACCAAACAGCTTGAAATCTGAGGATAGGAACTCCAAGAAGACTTAGGATGCATGAACTTGCTAACCTGAGGCAGAGAACAGGAAGCAGCAGCACTGGGCACCACATTAAGCTGGCAAGAAAAAAATCAGCTAAATTTTTTAAATAAATTTCTGAAGTCCATGTGTGAACTATAAGAGAATAAAACCCCCAGAGCTATAGACACAAGGGGCGTTTGCAACGATGCCCAGCCTCTTCCATTCAAACCTAACCAGTATTCAGGAGAAAAATTGGAGGCAGCATGGAAGACTGCAGAAAACTTCCTTCATTGCTCCAGGTTAAAAGAGGGAGAATTAATTGCTGCAGAAAAGATACAAAGTTCTGCCTAGATCCTTCTTCCTATCTCCTCTACAGAATGGAAGCCTTATGCCTTTGAGAGAAAGACAACAACTCCTGTCACTTTTGGGGCACAGTAGGAGGCCTGTTGCAGCTGGAGGAAAGGAACATAAAAAACCCTCTACTCTGAGGGAGGGGAAGGGAAACGTTCTGAGTCCTGAAATTTACAGATCCCCAATCATGTAGAAATACATAAAATCACTGAAAAAGCCCTACCTTCAAGATCCAGGACAGCACTTGACTAAAATGGAGTCTAGACCAGGACAAAAGAGAACCCTTGAACACCAGGCTTGCAAGCACCCAGTAACAGATAACAGTAGTCTACTATTGCAGAAGGGACTACATAGTGTAGAGAACCTCTCTGAATCAGAACAGGGTAGAACAGAAATAGTGAGTAAGACACTCTGAAAAACTAGCACCTAACTAAACACAAAGTAAAAGTAGAGAAATTTAAAGTCCGTGGTACACAGAGAGTAACAAAAACAACAAGAAAACATAAACCCTGCTCAATTCCAGACTAAAATGACTCAACCCCTCTCACAAAAGGCTTAGCATAAGGAGAGGCAGACCCATTTAGAGCATAAATACGACTGTCAGGAACTACTATCCTATACATGATGTCCAGTTTTCAACTAAAAATTACCTTACACATGAAGAAACAAACAAACAAAAAAAGCCAGAGAAAAACCGATAGAATCAAAATCACAGATGAACCCTATGTTGGAACTATAAAATAATTTAAAATAACTGTGATTAACATGTCAAGAGTTAATAGCTGAAAAGGCAGACAACATACATAAACAGATGGAAATTTTCAGCAAAAGTAAGAAACTGTAAAGAAGAAACAATGGTAGAAATAAAAAATACAGTAAAAGAAATGATATGCCTTCAATGGACTTATCAAAAGACTCAATGAAGCCAAGGAAAGACTCAGTGAATTTGAAGATAGGCCAATAAAATATAGACATATTAAAACAAAAAGAAAAAAGAATATATACACACTCAAACGGAGTGTGCACATTGGTGCATTCAAAAGCTATTAAACAGTATCAAATAATTTTATATAAATGTGATTGGAGTCACAGAAAGAGAAGTGCAGTATGCTGGTATGCCAAATAATGGCTCCACAAAGATGCTTAAACCATAATCCCTGGAATCTTTGAATAAACTATATTACATGGCAAAAAGAATTTTGCAAGTGAAATTAAGGTTATGGGCATTAAAATAGATTATCCTAGATTACGTAGGTAGGTTCAGTCTAATCACATGTGTTCTAAAAAGCAGAAAACTCTCTGGCTAGAGAAGTACAGCAAAAGAGGAAGGCAGAAAAGATAAGTATAAGAGGAAAACAGACAGATCCCAAGTTTGAGAAAAACTGGATGCATTATTACTAATGCCGAATGTAGGAGGCCACGCGCAAGGCGAATTCTAGGAGATAAGGGAAGCCTCTGACAGCAGGCAAATAAACAGGTCCATGTGTTCTATAGCCATACAGAACCGAATTATGCTAATAACCTGAGTGAGCCTGGAAGCGCATTTTCTAACAGAGTCTCCAATAAGAAATGCAGCCCTGCCAACATCTGCATTTTAGCCCAGTGTGACCTGAGTGTTGGACTCTTAACCTACAGAACTGTGATATAATTAATAAATCAGTGCTGATTTAAGCTGCCAAATTTGTGGCAACGTGTTATTCTAGCAATAGAAAACTAACACAGAGACATACCAGAGCAGAAGAAATATGTTAAGAGATATTGAGTGAGAATTTTCCAAAAACAATAAAGTCATAAAACTATAGATACAAGAAGTCCAGAAAACACCAACTAGAATTTTAGTAAATAAGTAAAAAAAAGTAACATAATACACTGCTGAAATTCAAATATAAAGAGAAAATCTGAAGAAGGCATTCAGAGAATAAAGACACATTCCATAAAGAGGAACAAAGATAAGAATGACATTCTCATTAGAATCTGTGCAAGCCGGAAGAAATGAGATGAAATCCCTTTCAAAGCCATTTTAAAATTACATAAGTCCACAATTTTATATGTAGCCAAAAAATTCTTTAGAAAAAGATGGTAAAATAAAGACCTTTTTAGACAACAAAAACGGAGGTAATTCATGTAGCTGACTTTGTACTACGAATACTTTTAAATGTAGTTCAAGTATAAGGAATATACCAGACAAAAACAGATTTATACAAACAAGAGTGCTAGAAAAGATAAATAAATATATAAAATGCATTTATTTTTAATTGCTCTAAAATAAAATTCACTGTCTAGAGCAAAATAGCAGTGTACTGTTTATTTTCTTTTTCTTTTTCAAGACAGAGTCGCACTCTGTCGTCCAGGCTAGAGTGCAGTGGCACAGTCTCAGCTTCACTGTAACCTCTGCCTCCCGGGTTCTAAGCGATTCTCCTGCCTCAGACTCCGGAGTAGCTGGGATTACAGGCACATGCCACCACACCCAGATAATTCTGTATTTTTAGTAGAGATGCGGTTTCAGCATGTTGGCCAGGCTAGTACTCTCAAATTCCTGACCTCAGGTGATTCACCCGCCTCGGCCTCCCCAAGTGCTGGAATTACAGGCGTGAGCCACCATGCCCGGCCTACTGTTTCTTCGTAAGATATATAAAAGTAAAACGTATGACAACATTAACACTAAGGATGTGAAAGAGGAATTAGGAGTAAACTGTTACAAGCATCTTTATTAACACATGAAACTTTGTAATAATATTAAAAACCGACTCTGATAATTTAAAGATTTATATTGTAAGTCGTAGAGAAGCCCCTAAAATGTTTAAAAAGTTGTCTTTTATTTTAAGCATTTTAAAAATATTTGAAATATTGTCTACAATAAGACAATATTGGAGAGAAAATGAAATAATAAAAAAATACTCCATTAACCCAACAGAGGGCATAAAAGAAGAAAAAGAAAATAAAGTACAGATGGAAAGTAACAATTTATTCTAAAACAATTACCAAATTGGTAGATATCAATACAATCATGTCAGTGATTATACTGAATGCAAATGATGTAGAAATACCAATTAAAATATAAAAATTGTCAGTTTGATTTTTTTAAAAAGCAGAACTGCTTTAAGTATAAAAATATAGACAAGTTTAAAGAAAGGAAAAAATTACCATCAAAACCCTTCATTAAAATAAAGAAAGTCATGTAAGGAGTTGAAAATGTTTAATTGGATGAACTTTATACAACTTAAAAATTACCAAAAAGTTACACATTTTTCTATTATATAATTAAGGATCAGAAGGAATGGATCTGACATAATCCAGCTGAAATCAGTGATTTAAAAAAACCAAGCCATTTTAACATTTACACTCCATCTAATATACGATCATAAACACAATAACTATATAAAAATAATGTGGATTTCTACCTTTAGTAATAGGCAAATTCTCCTGCTGAGAACAACTAAAAAAGCTGGACAAAACCAAGAACACTTCTCTGAGGGAAATGGAGAGTTAAGACAGAAGTCAATTATTTGACCATGATCCTGAAGAAGAAACTCTAAGATGATTTTGGTTTCTGGACCGCTCTTCTCCCATGGACATGTTTTGGTAGAAGCAACTGAATGATTGAAATTCAACAAAATTTTTGGAGCTCAGAGCCTACTAAAGAGGGAAAAAAGCTTAGAAAAACCCTTATGATGTAAGGTTCTATAGGTTTATCTGATTTATGATTCTATAGGTTGAGATCCTATAGAACTACACTTTAAAGAAGTGGTGAATCGAAAAAAGACTGGCCCTCTAACCTTGACTTCATTAAGGTCCTTTAGGATTGCTAATGCTTACTAGAAAAAAATACATTTTTTTCTGGAAGAAAACACCACTTTGTACTTTCATATTATGTTTATAATCTTTCAGATACTACATAGGTTTTTCACATAATAATAACAAGAAAAGAAATATAAGTAGACAGGAAGATATTATTGAATACCAAAAGTAACACAAGATGACAGAGGTAGCTCTGATAAATAATCAAAGACTTTAGGGTAACTATATTTACATTCAAGGAAATTAAAGACCAAGATAAACAATTGGATAAGATAGACAATTGGAAGTTTGTTTGTTTTTTTTTTTTTTTTTTTTTGAGATAGTGTCTCACTCTGTCGCCAGGCTGGAGTGCAATGGCACAATCTCAGCTCACTGCAACCTCGGCCTCCTGGGTTCAAACAATTCTTCTGCCTCAGCCTCCCAAGTAGCTGGGATTACAGGCACCCACCGCCATGCCCAGCTAATTTTTGTATTTTTAGCAGAGATGGGGTTTCACTATGAAGGTCAGGCTGGTCTCGAACTCCTGACCTTGTGATCTGCCCACCTCGGCCTCCCAAAATGCTGGGATTACAGTCGTGAGCCATCACGCCCAGCTGGAAGATAATATTAAACCACAAAAGTCAAATGGAAATTTGACTACTTATAAAACTTGAAATCAAGAACTGAGAAGACTGGACACAGCTAAAGAGATAATTAGTAAAGTAGACTATAGGTTAAAAGAAAATACTCAAAATCACTGAGAGAGAAATAGGGGTAGGGGGAAAGGATATAGATAGGTAAGAAATGTATTTTTAAAAAGTCTAATTTTTATGTAAGATAAGCTCTAACAGAAGGATAAAATGGGTCAGAAGCAATACCTGAAGAGGTAATGGCTAGGAAGTTTCAAAATTGAATGAAAGTGATAAAACTTCAGATTTGAAAAACTCTACAAATCTTAAGCAGGATAAATACAAAGAAAATCCACAGCGCCTGAAAACATCATAGTAAAACTTATCAACTCCCAAAATACAGAACACCTTTAAAACAGACATCAGGTGGGTTGGAGTGGAGAACAGAAACAATATGACTAGGAATTAACCTATAAAATAAATAAATAAAACACAGAATGAAAAAAGCCAAAAGACAATAAAATGATATTTTCAAAGCACTATAAGAAAATAATTGCCAACCTAGAATTCTATTGGTTCAAAATATCCTTTCAAACATTGAGGTGGATTTCCAAGATGTTTAGAGAAATAGGAACTAAAAATTCATGACAGGCAAACCTGCACTAAATCAAATACTAAGAAGCGTTCTTTCAGAAGAAGAAATATGATACTAGGTGGAGGTCAGACATTCAGAAAAGAATGATGAGCAACAAAAAATGATAGTCATTTGCCTAAATCAAAACAGATGTTGACCAATAAAATAAGTATACTTTCTTGCAGGGTGTGAATTTAAGATGAACATGCACACATGCATACATATGTACATGTATGTCTGCAAAATTTGGGGTAAATTAAGTTAAACTAGAGTAAGGAAGGGCCATGCATTGTCTGGGAATAGGACCTCGATAAATCAAGGACAACTCCTGCGATGTGGAGGATTATCAATTACACACTGTTTCTCAAAGTGTGTATTCTGGACCAGCAGCATCAGCATGATCTAGCATGGTGGTTAATTTTATGGGTCAATTTTACTGGGTGTCCAGATATTTGATTAAACAGCACTCTGGGTATGACTGTGAGGGTATCTATTGATAAGATTAACATTTGAATAGGTAGACTGCCCTCCTTCATGGAAGAAGGCTTCATCTAGTCAGTTGAAGATATGAATAGAACAAAAAAGTTGAGCAAACTCCTTCTGCCTGAATGTTTGAGCTAGGAGTACTGGTCTCTTCTTGGCTCTTCTTCAGTCTTGAGCCAGCCAGCTTTTGGATAGGAACTTGTATAACTGGCTCTCTTGGTTCTCCGACCTTGGTACTTTGATTAGAACTACACATTGGTTCTCCTGGGTCTTTAGCATACTAACTGCAGATACTGAGAATTTTCAGTTTCCATAATCATGTGAGCCAAATTTTTATAATAAATCATGTGTATATGCATGTATATTCATATGAATGTAAACATCCTATTTAATCTGTTTCTCTAAATAAGCTTGACTAACACACCTAAAAACTTGTTAGAGGTGCCCTAAATTCTCATGCCCTACTGGAGTCCTACTGAATTAGGTATCCAGCAATCTGTATGTTAACAAGCCCTCTATGTTATTCTGATGCATGCTGATGTTAGACAACTACTGCACTAAGGAAACAAATAATGTACAACTTTCAACTTAACAGTTTCTTGTTATTTCTCTCTAGAAATTTTTTTGGCAATATGAATAAAACTGATTAACCACTGCCAGAGCTTATCAAGAAAAGGAAGGAAGGCAAGGAAGGCAAGGAAGGCAAGGCAGGAAGGCAGGAAGGCAGACAAGCTGGCTAGCTTAAAAAAAGAATATCAAGATTAAAAAGAAGGGACATTACTACAGATTATATGAATGTTAAAAGAATAACACGATAATATTATGAAAAGCTTTATGCCAGCAAAAACCTACCAAAGCTGACACCAGAAAAAAATAGAAAATTTTGGGAGATCTGTAACTAATTAAATTGAAATTTTAATTAAGAAACTTTCCTAAAAGAAGAGATCCAGGATTAGGTGTCTTTGCTTGTGAAGTTTACTAAATATTTCAGGGGAAAAAATAAAAAAATAATCTTATAGAAGCTTTCAAGAGATAAATCTATTTCACATTACAATGAAATTGGATTTCTTACAGAAATTGAGAATTCTTTTAGCATTTAAAAATTAAATCAATATAGTATACCATGTTAACAGAAGGAGAAAAACCACATGATCATCTTAGTGTATATTTAAAAAGCATAAGATAAAATTCAACATACGTCATGATAGCAAGTTTTTGTTAATTACAAATATAAGAGATGTATAACATTTATTGAAAATTATATATAATTAATAGGTAAGAGGCATCATAGTTAATGATAAATGTTCAATGTTTTTCATCTGAGATGAAGAATTTAAAAAGAATGCCTGCTATAACCATGACTATAATAAATTGCATTAGAGGTACTGGGTGGCACTGTAAGTTCAGAAAAAGAAATTAAAAGGTGCAAGGATTTTAATGGGGGAAAAAACTCCCCCATTATTCATGGATGACAGAATTATGTATATACATATACATTTTGAAACAATCTATAGAAAAATAATTAGGAATAATAAGTGAGTTAACATTTCAGGATATTCTGTCAACATACTGAAAGGGAAACAATTAAAAGAATTAAAATTTATAAAAGAAATCATTGACAACATGATAAGAATATAAAATTCATTTGTAGCCTTGAAAAAGTAAGATGGTCTAAAATTACCTTCCATGCTAACAGTTAAAAATATTAGACAAATACAGGGAACAACTATTTTCAGGCAATACAGGGAGTACAGGACTATGAACCCTAAGGACAGGGAAACCAATGAGGTGAGCTCCCCCATCATCCATGTTTCCTTTATGGAGGTATTTCCTATATTATGGCAAATACTGAGTCCTGCAATGTTTTTGAGTTGACACGACTGAGACTGTAGTTCAAAACGGCCAAGGTGAATAGAATTTGCAGAACAGAGTCCCTGAGAGGAGGAAGCTATGAAGAAAAAAATTTCCCAAAACCTGAGTCTTAGGCTGAATAGCAATCTACTTATGTGAAGCCTGAAAGCTCCAAGGGCTAGAATAGAATAATTTTTTGAAAAGAATAATTATGAAGGAGCTGCAACACAAACATCACTGAGAGTGCATAGTGCTGGGAATAGTCTGTATTCCCTCCAGCCAGAAAGGAGAGATCTCATTAAATACACTGAGCATTCAGGAGAAATTCTAGCAAGTCTACCCTTTCTAAGTGTGGCAAAAGCAATCCAAGAATAGAGGCCTCTCTAAATTTGCCTTAAAAGGTCTTAAAAACATGCCTCATGGGCAAGGATAGCCTTTTCAACAAATGGTGCTGGAACAAATGAACATTCATAGGCAAAAATGTGTACCTCAACCTAAACCTCACACCTTACACAGACATCAGCTCAAAATAGATCACAGACTTAAAAGTAAAACAACTTTTAAACCACAAAACTTTATAGAAAATACAATATAAATTTTGGGAAAGTAGAGGTAGGTGAAGAGCTCTTAGACATGACACCAAAAGCTTAACTATAAAAAGGTAAATCTGACAAGCCAGATTAAAAAAAATTTAAATTTTTCTCTGCTAAAAAACCCATTAAAAGGATGAAACAGGGACCACATCTAAGATAAAATATTTGCAAACTAAATTTCTAAAAAAGGACTTGTATTTGAATATAACAAAAACTCTCAGAGTTCAAAAGTTAAACAGTGATCCAATTAAAAAATAGGCAAAAGACATGAACAGACAATTCATGAAGGAGACATATTGATGGAAAATAAACACAAGAAAAGATGTTCTGCATCTTTATCCATTAGGAAAATGCAAATTCAGACCACAGTAAGATATCACTACATACCTATCAGAATGCTTAAAAAAATGCTGGTAACAATGAGGAGAAACTGGACCACTCACACATTGCCAGTGGAAACATAAAGTGGTTAAGCCACTCTAGAAGACAGTTTTGCAGTTTCTTATAAAACTAATCATATACTTACCATAGAGCAAGTAATCTCACTCTTGGGTACTTATCCCAGAGAAACAAAAATGTATGTTCACATAAAAACAAATGTCCACTGTAACTTTATTTTTAATAGCCCCAAACTGGAAAAAAACTTAAATGTCCTTTAGTAGGTGTATGTTTAAACAAACTGTCATCCATACCATAGAATATGACTGAGAAATAAAAAAGGAACATACTATTAATTCATGCAACAATTTGAATGGATTGCATGGCAGTATTTTTAGTGAAGGAAGATAAATGTCAAAATGCACCTCTGTAAAGTGTATGAATCCAAGAAGAAATAGGGAAAATTAGAAAAAAATATTGAATTGAATATAAAAAATACTACATTTGTACAATACAGGTAAAATTGTGCTTGGAGGAAAAGTTATGGCTTTAAATGCTCATATACCATATCATTAAACAAGAAAGGTCTAAAATCAAAGATCCAAGAGAGGGGCTGGGAAACATCTGTAAAGGATAAGACAGTAAATATTTTAAGCTTTAGGCCATATCGTCTCTGTTCCAACTATTTAACTCAGTCACAGTAATGTGACAGCAGTGATAGGCAATACATAAGCAAATGAGTGTGGCTGTATTCCAATAACTTTATGTACAAAGCTGGTGGCAGAATGATTTGGCCCATGGTCCACAGTTTATAGACACTCAATCTCAGTTTTCCACTCTAAGATATGGAAAGAAAAAAGCAAGCAAACGTGATGTAAATAGAAAGGAGTAATAAGAGCAGAATTCACATAATAGAAAAAAAAAACACTCTAAAAATATTAATGAACACAGTATCATTTTTGGGGGGAAATCATAATATTGAAAAGCAATAGCTATTCTGATAATGAAAAAATGAGAAAAAACAAAATAACAAAACCTGAAATGAAAGAAGGAACATCATTAGGGATCATGCTTATATTTTAAAATATTAATAATAAAATTTTTAAAATTACAAAGAATTTATGGCAATAAATCCAACAACTTAGATAAGATGGGTAAATTCATTGAAGACAAAAATAACAAAACAGATACAAAAATAAATATACTATCTGGATACTCATTTATCAATTAAAAAAACTGAATCTATAATTTAAATTTTCCCAGAAAGAAAATTCCAGGCAGAAATGGCTGTACTGGTGAATTCTCAAACATTTTAGGATAAATAATACTAAAGCTACAAGTGACATTATCTCATGCATAGAAAATAATAAGGAAACTACAGAAAGTGTTAGATCGATTATGTGAGTTTAGAAAGTTCTAAACAACTTACCAAGTTTACTAAAAGTAAGTGGCAAGATTATAAAATATAAAATCAATATATAAAAATCAATGTACTAATACAAAATTATCCCCTTTTTTCAGTTTTATTGAGGTAAAATTGACATAGGCAATCACTGATTTGCTATTTTTTAAGATAAATTAATTTGCATTTCCTATAATTTCATAAAAATGGAATCATACACTATGTACTCTTTTTTGTCTGGCTTCTAACTCCCAATTGGAAATTTACAGCAAAAAATCTAATATAATATCATCAAACACATGAAAATTTAGAAAAACATAAAAATTTAAAAAGACATAAAAATAAGTACAAGAGTTTTACAATGAAAACTACAATAAGTTGCTGAAAAAAATTAAAGATCCCAATGAATGACAATTTCAAAAGTTTGAATACTCAGTATTATGATGAAGAGTCTCCTCAAATTAAAAGGTTCAACAGAGTTGTAATTAAAATTTCAGCAGAATTTCTTTTTTTGTGGCTTTAGAATTGAAAAGTCACTTCTAAAATTTACATGAAAATGTGAATTAACCCAGAAAAGTAAAAAAAAAAATAGTTAAGAGGACTTACATTACATTATCTCTTTCAAAACTTAATATAAAGCTACGATACAGGAAGATAGTGCAGTAGTGACATATAGTTCATGGGACAGAATGGAGTCTAGAAATAGATCTACACATAGGTGGTCAATTGATTTTAAATCAATTCCAAGGTAATTGAACGGTACTAAAACATTAATATACATAAAGACAGAGCCAAATCCCAACATAAAGACAGAGCCAAATCCCAACCTTTACCTCACCACAGACACAAAAACTAAGTCAAAACAGATCAGAAACCTAATAAAGATAAAACTACAAAACTTTTATTTTAGAAGAAAATATAGTAGAATATCTACATGACTTTGTGGTAGGTAAAGATTTCTTATGATTTACAAATGGCACAAATCATAAAAGACGAAACTATTTGAGACAATGAACTCTGTCAAATTAGAAACTTTTGTTATTAACAATTTTAAGAAAATAAAAATATATACAACAAAATGGAACAAAAAATTCTAGACTGCATGTTTCTCACAAAGGACATATACGAAGAATATATAAAGAAGTCATATCTCAAGAAAAATTTTAAAAGATAGCAAGGGATTTCAATGGCCCATAAGCATATGCAAAAAAGAATACTCACCATCATTAATCAATAGGAAAGAAAACATAAAACCAAATGAGATATGGTTACCCACCCATTATAAAGTCTTAAAAAGACTGACAATACCAAGTGCTGACAAGAATATGGAAAAAATAGAACTACACATTGCTGACAATAATATAAAATGATACAACTACTTTGCACAACAGCTCAGCAGTTTCTCAAATGGTTAAGCATACACTTACTATCCAACCACAATTTTTCTCCTAGTGTTCAGCCATAAGAAATGAAAATTTATGTCCACACCAAGACGTGTTTTCAAATATCCATAGAATCATTATTTATAACTACAACAAAATGGGAAAACCCAGATGGCTATCAACAGGTGAAAAGAAGAGTAGATTATTAATAGCCATATAATGGGATAATACCTACCAATAAAAAGGAATAGACATAAACAAAAAGATACCGATAAATCACAGATCATTAGGATGAATGAAAGAAGACAGACACCAAAAATAGTATGTACTGTCGATTCTATCTATGTGAAAACCTTGAAAAGGCAAATCTAATTCACAATGTTAAAAAGCACTTCAGTGTTTCCCTGGAGCAGAGATAGGAGTGAATAACAAACAGGGCACACAGAACTTTCGGGGTGATGGGTATATTCTACATCTTGATTGTGGTGGTGGTTATGTGGATGCATAAACTAATCAAAACTCATTAAAATGTATGCTCAAAATGAGTGTTTTTTATTGAGTTTGAACAATATAAACAAATAGTTTCAATGAAGTTTATCTGAAAACTTCAGGAAAATAGAAACATATACAAAATATTCAATTCCTAAGAATAAATCAATTTAGAAACATCTAAGACTTCTACATCGAAAACTAAAAATCATTACTAAAAAAAATAAGAACACCTAAGGAAATGGTAGGAATATATGATAATCACAGTTAGTCACAGATTGGAAGAGACCTATATAGCCCCAGTTGCAATAGATCCAAATACTCCATTACTTATGAAAACCCCAGCAAGTTGTTTTTAAAATGGATACTGACAAACTAATTCTAAATATAAATGTAAATGCAAAGTATCAAGAATAGCTCAGACTTTCTTGAGGAAAAATAACAGGGTGAGAAGATCTTACTCAACTCAATATTTATTAAACCTAAGGCTAATTAAGATGGTATGACTTAAAGACAGACAAAGAGATGAGGCAGAGCTGTTTGCTGAACCATAATCAAGTGTATATGAAAAACTAATTTGTGACAAAAGTGACAGAACACAGGGAAAAGAAGTGTCTTTCAAATAAATGGTGCTGGGTCATCTTCGTATACCTATTACTCCTACCTCATTTTAGTCACAAAAAATTCGAAATGGATTACACATCTAAATATAAAAAGCAAAGAATAAAGCAGCCAGAAGGCAAGACAGGGAAAATGTAGACAAAGCATTTACAACACCAAATGCACTTATAAACCAAAAAATTATAAAGTGAATTTAATTAAAATTTACAACTTCTGTTGATCAAAATAGACCATATTGATAATGATAAGAAAAGCCAGAAAATGGAAGAAGATATATGTATGGCATATAATCTACAAAGGGCTCATTTTCAAAAAATTAATTAGAAAAAGACCAAAAAAAGCCCACAATTTAAAAAAATGGACTAGAGACTTCAACAGGCAAATCAAAAGAAGAAAACAAAAGACCAATGTATTTAAAAAGTGTTCAACCTCATTTATTATCAGGAGAATGCAAACTAAAAATACAATGGAATGCCACTATACTTCCACCAAAATGGCTAAAATGACAGAGACTAAATACTAAGTCCTATCAAAGATATGAAGCAACAAGACCTCTCATAATCAGCTGCTGAGTTAGTAAACTAGTACAACCACTTTTGAAAACCATTTGGCATTATCTAGTAAAACTGAACATATACAAACACTACGAATCAGCAATTACACTCCAAATTACCTAACAAATATGCATATTAATGTGTAGTACACACATGTAATAGTAGTATACTCATAGTAATTATAAGTGGCCTTATCTATATAGCAGTATTATTTGTAATAACTAAGAAATGGAAAATTCCAAATCCCCATCATCAGTAAAATGAATTAATAAATTATGGTATAGACACATAAATAAATAAATAAAAGGAGAATAAATGAATAAACTCTTGTTATATGCAACAATAGTAGATGAATCTCATAAAAATAATGTTGAACAAAAGAAGCCAGAGACAAAGAAATACATAGGATGTACTTACATTTACATAAAATTCAAAAAGGACAAAACTAGCTTAGTATTAAAAGTCAGGGTAAGGAATTGGAAGAAAAGCAAGAACAGTGACTGGGAAAAAAGTGCAAAGTAGGCGTTCCTGGTGTACAGTCTATTTGTTGACTTGGTTAATGATGAGTGTGTTCATTCTTTCAATAAGCTTTTATATTCTATATTTGTGTTATACTTCTATAAAAACTGTGAATACATACGTGTGTGTGTGTGTGTGTGTCTGTGTGTGTACACATATACACAATCTTACTCCAAGAATGAGGGCCAGTCTCTTCTAGGAATGGTCTTTAATCATGACAGATAAGGTAATGTTTGCTTATGCAAGTTCCAATGATGTTATATATAACATTGTAGATTTATTTTGAAAGTTACTTAGTTTGTTTGTTTGTTTGTTTATTTATTTATGTATTTGAGATGCAGTCTCACTCTGTCACCCAGGCGGGAGTGCAGTGGTGTGATCTCGGCTCACTGCAACCTCTGCCTCTCGGGTTCAAGTGATTCTCCTGCCCTAGCCTCCCTCCAGAGTGGCTGGGATTACAGGCGTGCACCACCACACCCTGCTAAGTTTTGTATTTTTAGTAAAGACAAGGTTTCACCATGTTTTCCAGGCTGGTCTCCAACTTCTGGCCTCAAGTGATCTGCCCTCCTCGGCCTTCCAAAGTGCTGGGATTACGGGCGTGAGCCACCATGCCTAGCCTGAAAGTTTATATTTTAAACTTTTTATCACCCCCCAAAGATGCCCAATTTTATCATGTTACCATTTGTACATGTTTTAACCTTTACAGGAAATAGTAACATGCACTAAATGACAGTGAATTACTATACACTATACGACAGTGAACATTTTAAAATCACTGAAGATCTCTGCTTAGATCGAAATATATCATAGATTTTTACATAATAACTAGCCAAAAATATCAGAATTGTGAAATGTAATCACAAAATAACCTTCATTCTCAAGAACTCTTTCTATATTTTTGTATTTTTGTGTACTGTTTCACTACATTTAAAAAGAGTTAAAATGAATAAAAAGTAGTCATGCATACCTCATATTTTCAGCTGAATCTTCTGGCATTGGAGCAACAGTTTGTACAGCTGGAAGGTTTTTGCTAGTAGCACCATTCACAAAACTAGAAGAGGAGGAAGAGGAGGAGGACCCTGAATCCACGGCACCTGTTCCCAAAATAATAATTTTTAGCCTTAAACATAAATTTATTTTTAAAAATTTTAATTACACCATTACTATCTGATTTTGAAAGAATTACTCATCAGATTTTCAAAACCGAATTTGACAATTAATCATTTGGCCATTAGTAAGTATGCTAATGAATATAATTTTATATAACAGATGTTGCATTGAAATCTAATTGATTTACTTACATTAATCTAACAAAACTACATACTACAAATGGGGTATAAATAAAAAACATCAACAAATGAAAAAATTTTTCGATAAAATGATGCTGATAAAACAATGCAAATTTAGGGGTGAAAAACTTATCTTTTTATAGCTACATTGTAATATTTTTGGTTTTCATCATTTAAGACATAGTTTGGAGTGAACTATCTGAGCATAAATTTGTGGCACTGAAGCATCTAATGCTCCTTTTGATAAGATCACTGCTTAAGAAGGGCTATAATGAGTTACATTAGTACCTGGTCTTAAAATAATGAGTCTTCCCTCAATGATATAAAGATGCCATTTTAGTAAAGATTTTTCTATCATATGCCACGTAAGTATATTAAGTAGCTGTGGAGTTGAGGGACATCTAGTGTTCCTAAATATTATCATCTTATACTAATTCCCATAAAACTGAACTGCTTACTGGGATTTCCACTATAACATTTTATAGCACCTATGTGCCAATATTTGAAATGAACAGTATGCCCAGTCTTTAGCTGTTGGCTCACAATTTATACACACACACATACACACACACACACACTTTTAAGAAGTTTATCACTTACATTTTTATTTCTCATTATAATATTATATACTTTATATTATCATCAAAACTCTTGCTACCATCACTTTCCATATTATTAATTCTTAAAATAGAAATTAAAAAGAAAACATCATGACTTGTCTCATATAAAAATAAAAAAGGTGATTTCATTTTGCATTTGCCTAACTCCTAACAAGAATAAGGACTTTATTCATATTTTTAAAACCTTTACACTTTTAACGTATATACTTTAGTAAAAGAAAAACAGTTTTACTCCTATTTCTAGAAAGCTGAATGAGTATAAAGAATGAAACTCTAATACTGGAAAGACGTTAAAGTCTTCAGACAAGCCAGATAGAAATATCTATTTATAATACAGGTAAACAATAGATGGTCTATTCTTTGACACAATGCCATTAATGACATTCATTTGCCAATATAAATATTCTTAATAGAGTACATTCTACTTACTACAACCCCATAAATGTGTTGTTCATGATATGTCAGACTCAGGTGGTATGATAAACAAGATAGATACAGAAAGCACAAAAAAGAGCTATGAAATTAATAAAAATGGGAAGAATCTAAGTAATGATAATAAATGGAAAAGTTCAAGGCTATACAGTTTGGAGAAGAGAAGACTACTATAGTCAGGGAAGAAAAGTCAGGGATCATCTTGCGCTGTATAAATACCTAAAATGGAATCACAAAGATTTGGGTAAGGATTTATTTAGCTAATAATCAACAGGAACATTTCTGGAAATTTACAAAAAAAAAAAGGTTATTTTAGGCAGACTTTTAATATTTGTAATGATTTGAAATTTTTTGTTCCTAGATTCATTAGGAATTTGTTGGGCAATGAATTGGATCAAGTTATAATCTATATATATGAATTAATTCAACGTCAAACAATGGTTCTTATTCACATGCACTTTTTATCAAGTTGAGGCGCTTGCATATCGTCAAGGTTCTTAGGGGAGCTCTGCCTCCCTTAGGGGATTTAGCAAAGAATATATGTTAGAACTCAACCAATCATGTCCCCAAATCTGCTTTCTGTCACTAACATTTTTAGTACATCTTGATATTCTTGATACATTTTACTGATTTTTACATATCAAACTTCAGTGTTCAAATTATCCTTTGCTTCTGCTCCCCAAATATCTTTCAGTAATCTGATTTCGCTCTGAAAATAAACAGCACTGTTTTGAGAAGACTCAAAACCAATACTGTCCTCTAAAATGACCACTAAAAAATGCACTCTACAACTATAGACAAATTCTAAAAAGTCATAACATAAAATATAACCTTCTTAAAAATTAAGATAATCTTAAATGATTAGGGTATTTTAATTTTTAAGATCAAATAAGCAGAAAAATGATACAGAAAACATAAAAAGATGAGTATCACAAAAATATATAAGTACAATACCTGTTGTATTAATCATACTTTTTGGTGTAGCTCCAGTAGCAGCAAATATATTAGAGGTACTGCCTGTTGGCAGCCCACTTCCAGCAGTAGTGGCTCCCACAGTGGTTACAGCTAAACTACCTGGAGGTGGTTTCTTTACAGGCACCACAACACTCCTGCAAAGAAATGAAGGATTGAAAATAACAAACATGAGGTTGAAGATGAATTATAATCCTGCTGCAACAGATATACATAGTCAACATCGAATTTCTCTTCTTTTAATTAAAAAAAAATTTTAAACTCCTTAGTCCAGCTTTGTCAGTGGAAAGGATATGGACATTAAGGATATATTATAAAGTGTGTTGCCTAATTGATCTGGCCAACATTTTTGTAGACTTAGGAGTCTGCAAACCTTTCTTAAGATGGCAAATGGACTGTGATCATAAATCTGGGAATATTAAGAAATTTGTGCTAAAGTTAGGAGATTTTGCCTATGCACATAGAATTTTTGGCAAAATATATATAAAAAATGTCCATCTTACCCATATCACATTCTCCATGTTTAAAATATTCATAAATATGTAAAAACATAAAACATTTGAATGCCAAATTCTTTTTTTGTTTTTTGATTTTTTGTTTGTTTGTTTGTTTGAGACAGAGTTTCACTCTGTCACCCAGGCAGAGCACAGTGGTGCCATCTCGGCTCACTACAATCTCTGCCTCCTGGGTTCAAGTGATTCTCCCGTGTCAGCCTCCCAGGTAGCTGGGATTACAGCTACGTGCCACCACACCCAGGTAATTTTTGTATTTTTAGTAGAGACGGGGTTTCACTATGTTGGTCAGGCTGGTCTCAAACTCCTGACCTCAGGTGATCCATCCACTTGGCCTCCCAAAGTGCTGGGATTACAGGCGTGAGCCACCGTGCCCAGACTTTAAATGCCAAATTCTAAAGCTTCTTCATAGTAAAGCTGAAAATTAAACCAAGGAATAATAAATAACATCTAAGAGCATAATAAGGTTATGCTTTATTTTTCTGAACAAAATTGAGTTGCTTTTATAGTAGGAATATTATTAGAATGAAAGAGAACAGAGATGATAGAGAGACATTTGGTTAGAAGTTTATTTCGCTTTTGAGCCTTGGTTTCTTTAACAGAGGAGTTCAACATTTCCCCAGGTTTCTTTAGCATATTTTAAATGTATTTCATTTAAAAATTTCTGAATTTGACATTGTGTTAAGGTTAAATGACAAATAAATATGGATATTAGTCAATTTTTAAAAATGTATAAAGAAACTACTTCTCTAACTTAATAAATATCTAAATTTTCTTGCAGTAAAGGTTCATTCTTCTCAAAGTTTATAGCACTGCAAACTTCATTTAGCAAATATCTTCCAAACCTTACTCAACCATCACGGAATTTATTCATCTACAAATAGATTTATGATCTATTTTAATCAAATGTAATGCTTGGAAACTGGTAACTGACAGTACTAAAATATCCAACTTGATTTACATCTTTTTAATGCATCTCTATTTCATACTTACTCAATGAAAAAAATCTACCTAAAGAAAACTACATCAATGGTCCTTTCTCAAATAAGTTTGTTGCTTAAACTTCCTTAATATCAACACTTTTTTTCCCACAAATAAGTGGTTTTGTTAATATCTTCAGTGACTTCTTTAATGTTAATAATCTAAATTTGTAATAATTATTATTCTTAATTTTAGAAATACTTAAAACATTTTGTATAATACCTTAATATAATTAAGGTATTATAATCTTAAATAGTTTTACTCATGCCAAAAAATTTCTTCACTATCTCCTTCTAGGTACTTTCTTCTTTTCTCTTTAAGCATGTTGGTGTCAAATTCTTTAGACTCAACCTTAATTCTCAACTATCTATCTAATTACCTAAAGCACACATTATGCTTTCATTCCCTATATTGGCAAGTCCTCATCTAATGCCTTCGTTTATTTCATTGAGAGGTAGTGTGACATTGCAGAAAAGAATATAAGATGTGGACTATATTTCAAAACTAAGGCTTGAAAACTGGACCACTCTCAAACTGTATGATCTTACATTTTTTTGAGTGTAAAATCATAAGACTAATGCTACCTCCTTTACATACAATTGGGGAGATTAAATGAGATCATATTTAAATGGACTTTGTCAATTATGAAGTACATTATAAATGTTAATAATCATTACCACTGTCTAAAGTGAAATATATTCTTTGTCTATGGGATATAAGGCATCTACTTATAATGATCTACATAAAAATCAACAGAAAAAAGGAACTTGCCAATATTTGGGGTTTGTTATCAAAATTCTCCTCTAAACTTATAAAATAATGTGAGATGTACTATTTCATTGACTCTCCAGCAAGAAAACAAAACCATCAACTGTTGATTTGAAGAGAAGTCATTAGTGAAAGTATAATGCTCTTTTTTCTGCATCTCTCATGATTTTTTTAGAACAGCAGACACAAAGATGTTATTTATGGATAAAGAATCATGAGCTAATTAACAGTGCTATGAGATGAATTTGCAGAAGGTAGAAAAACTATTACTATAAATTTCTGATCTGTTGATCATTACTAACTTTGAGCAAAAGCTCTCTGTAACAGACTGGTATCTTGTCTAATGTGGAAGCTATGAGAAATAAGTTATATTAGGAAAAATAAGTTATAAGAGCGAGAGAAAAAAATCTCTAAATCCCGTAATTATGACTTGTAAGTAAAATATAGAAAGGTTAAATGCCTACTAAAAAATCTCAAAGCACTGAATTAATAGCAATTGATGTGAAAGCCTCCAGATATTTCATTGCTGGCAAACTCAGCAGAGTTTGACAGTATGGCACAGAATTCTAACCCTACAGACCCGGGTTAGAATTCTACCTTCAGCAGTTACTACGTGGTACTGGGCACATAGATCTCTCTAAGCTTCATTCTCCTCCCCATTAAAATGAGATGCATAATGGTAATATCATCATAAACTTAAGATTGCTATAAAGATTGTTATAAAGGGGTGCAATAAGATTGTTATAAAGATAAAAGGAGGTAACACATATAAAGTACTTAGCACAGTCCATGGAATATTCTAAGCAGCCAATACATTTTAGCTATTATGAGTATTGCCATGGCTCCCAAAAGTGCTGATATAGTCTGGGTCTATATCAGCAAAAATACCCAGACTGAAAGAAGCAATAATCCTCATATACTCTGCTATTGTCATATCTCATATGTGTAGTTTTAGGCACTATATTTCAAGGATAATGACAAACAGAATCATGTCCCTAAGAGAACAGTTAGGATGACAGTTGATCTGGAAAAGAAGTCATGTGAGGAAAGGCTGAAAGGACAGAAAATTACAGTAAAAGGGTGAGAAAAAGTTACAGCATTTTAAAAAAATCTGAAAGTCTGATAAGAAAACAAAATGAAACTTCCATGTACTTCAGAATACCAAATTAGGACCAACAAGAAGAAAAAAATCTCTGATAATTTTTATGAATTCCAGTTTCTAATCACTGATGTGTTCAAATGGCTGAGATGACCAAGTTACAAGGGTTTAGTTGAGAGAAGCAGGAACCTGTATTTGACCGATTTCTCCAATCTTTTTCTGCACCTACAACATTATGAGTTTGTAATAACTATTTCCCCTTTGATTCAGATGGCCAAACTGTTTATCTAGGACTAAAGGACTGCACGTTCTTGTCCTTAATATTGTTTCTTCACCAACATTACCCCTTCCCTTTTATCTCAAACCATTCTCTTTCTTAGCAATCAATCTTACAATTAATTTGAAAGTCCACACTAAACAGTTTGTGTTGATAACAAATTAATTATCTTTTAAAATGTTACTTGGTATTAGCAACTATTCATATATGAGAGTAAAAATTTTCAACTCTTACAAAATCTTCTATCAGATTGTTACACAATGTTTCACACTGGCTATCTATTCCATCTACACCAAAAAAGTCTTACCTAGAAATCTAGGTACCTACTGTGGGTAACCTATTTAGGGTACATAAATACACTAAAATATATACAAATTTTGGTGGTAAAAACATTTTTTTAGAGTGAACATATAGTTTTTAATGAAATTCAAAAACATACATAGCCACAAAAAGGTTAAGAGCCATTGAACTAAACTATTCAGGTATTATGCTCTTCTTCTTTTAGATCTGCTATTCATCCTGACAGATACCTTGAATCCTCTACTCCAGTGGTCCCCAAAGCTTTTGGCACCAGTGACTGATATGGTTTGGCTGTGTCCCCACCCAAATCTCAACTTTAATTGTATCTCCCAGACTTCCCACATGTTGTGGGAGGGACCTAGGGGCAGGCAGGTAATTGAATCACGAGGGCCAGTCTTTCCTGTGTTATTCTCGTGATAGTGAATAAGTCTCATGAGATCTGATGGGTTTATCGGGGTTTCCACTTCTGCTGCTTCTTCATTTTCTCTTGCTACCACCATGTAAGAAGTGCCTTTCACTCCTGCCATGATTCTGAGGCCTCCCCAGCCATGTGGAACTGTAAGTCCAATTAAACCTTTTATTCCTTCCCAGGCTTCGGTATGTCTTTATCAGCAGTGTGAAAACAAACTAATACAGTCACAGATCATCAGGCATTAGATTATCATAAGGAGTACTTAACCTTGATCCCTCACATGCACAGTTCACAGTAGGGTTTGTACTCCTAGAAGAATCCAGTGCCACCACTGATCTGACAGGAAACAGAGCTCAGGCAGTAATGCGAGCAATGAGGAGCAGCTGTAAATGCAGATGAAGCTTTGTTTACTTGCCCACTGCTTACCTCCTGCTGTCTGGTTCCTGACAGGCCACAGACCGGTACCAGTCCATGGCCCAGGGGTGGGGACCCCTGCTCTATTCTACATATTCCTTACCAATGGAATTTTTAAAAAAATCTCAATACTATGCTTTCCACACAATTTCAAACTTCTATCACACATCTTTAAGACTCTTAACTACAAGAAAGTGGATAATTCTTTTATACTACATAGAATCTATACACACTCCAAGGTTGTAAAAGTTATCATCAAAGTGGTACAAGCCAGGACATATTTCAATCTAATTCACTTGATAAAATATTTCATTAATTGATTATATGATTTTAATAAATTGACTAATAAGTAATACATGTAAGTGTGAATTCTTCCATCATTGAATTTATCCTATCTCAAAGCTAGAGGTGATACATTCACTCTTTCATTCAACAAATATTTATTGAGCATTGCAATGTGTGTGGAACTGACGTAAGTTCTGGAGATATAGCAATATATAGAATAAAATCCCTGCTCTCATGGAACTTACATTTCAATACAGAGATATAGCAAATACAATAACATAAATGAGTAAATATAGTATATCAGATGTTAAGTGCTGTAAGAAAAATAAAGCATAGATAAGAAGAAGGAATAATGTTGAAAGGGTGGCTCAGAGAAGATTGACAAAAAATGGTAGTATTTGAGAGAACACTGAAGGGGGTGAAAGAATAAGCCAGGAGGCTATCTAGAGAAGAGCATCACAGGCAGAGGTAACAGTACAAAGGCTAGTGTGACAAGAGAATACTGGGTGACATGGAGAGCTGTAAGAGATGAGATAAGTAAGAGGGCTGAGCTCACAGGGCCTTGTAGCCCATCGTATAGATGCTGGCTTTTATTCAGAGAGGGATGAGAAACCATGAAGGCTTATGCACAGAAGAAGGATATAACCTTACATTATAATAGGACTACTCTGGCTGCTATGTCACAGATAGTCTTAGGAGGGACAATGGTTACTGTGGAGAATGGCTAGGAGACTACAATACTACAAACAAGAAATGATGGTGGTTTGGAGTGGAATAGCAAAGTAAAACCTGGTGAGAAGTGATTCAAATTTTGGCAATATTAAGAAGGCAGAGCAAATAAGATTTAAATAACAGCTGGATGTGAACATGAGAGTAAAGTCAAGGATTATGCAAAAAAATTTGCCTTAAGTAACAGAAAGGACAAGTTGCCATTAACTAAGATAGGGAAGAATGTGGTTGGAGCAGCTTTCTTATACTAATTTTTTATACCTCTTTTTAATCATCCAAATAGCAATGTTGAATAAGCAATTGGATAGATAAGTCTCTAGTTTAGAAAAGAGGTTCAAACTAAGATATAAATATAAGAGTCATCAGCATACAGATGCTATTTAATGCCAGGAGAGTGGATGAGATGGCCAAAGAAGTGAATGCAAAGGGACAGGAAAAGTGGTATAAGGATAGAGTATTGGCAGTCTCCATTAAACAGTTCGGTAAATTTTGTAAAAACAGGGATACTATCTTATCTGTATACATCATGGTTTATCCTAAGTACAAACGGAGATACTGAAGATAAGAAAGAGCTTTTAAACAGTGACTCATTAAGGCAAGTGAGTTTTATAATTATTCATGGCACACTATAAGAATCCTGTTCTTTCTGTTCCCTTCTACTGTTTGAGCACTAACAGGGGATTACACTAAGTTTGGGAGACACAAGACAAATAATACATGCCCCATGCCCTGGGGCATATTCCTTAGATACTTTAAGGAATATGACAGACAAACTGACCATGCAATATATTTCAATAATTGACCTGGTCAGAGTTATGCCCAGGACCTTTCAGGAACACAGGCTGTGCACAATCAAGGAAGAGTGGGCTGAAATGAAAAGGATCAATAGAAATTAACCAAGTAGAGAAAAGTGCATACAAAAATTTAATAGTAAAAACTTAGCAAGGCAAAGAGACATGAAAAAACAAGGTAGGTTAAAGGAATTGCTTTAGATACTTCTGGCTGGTGAAAGGTGTGGACTTTCTATTCCAAACTAAAATAATCCTCCTTTATTATATAAATAACAAGAATTATTTCAGAATTTTCATCAGCTTCACACTTTAGAAAAATGTCTATGGCATAAATGTAAAAGATAAATTTGGGGTGAGAGAGGAAACATGGAAATAGTGAGGGCAGTTAGGAGGTAACAGAAAGAATCCACCTTAGAGACGCTGAGGGGCTAATGTAGTTTGAGAATGGAGATGCACCCTTTCTGGGATTCAAATCTTTTAGCCAAGCTCGAAAATATCTATCTGTTGCTTTGGGGGACTAATAATAAGCCCATTTCATTTAAATAGGATTTTGGAAATTTATGAGACTTTTTAGAAATCATGTAGCTTTGTATCATATTATATGGGTTGGGAAACTGAGTTCCAGAGAGCCAAAAAGAATGGATCAAGGTCCTGGAACAAATTAAAGAGAGACCAACTATTAATATCCAGTTCCCCTAATTTCCAGATTATCACTCTCTAACTAGGATGTGGATGTTAAATATGTATCTTGAAAGAAAAAGTTGAAACTTAAAAGAGAAAAATAATTTGTTACTGATTCTAGGATAACATGACAATTTACTTCAGTTCATCAGAAATCGCAAGGGGAATGCTCTCATGATGTTATCTATCATGCTTCCTTATTTTGTAAAATATTTGAGAATTGCAATATAAAAAATATGTTTAAGAAACAATAAAGAATCTCATTAAATCACCTATTAATGAGAGATACTTTATTCAGTTCACTGAACTTTATTCAGCTCTCTATAAATGCCAGGAGAGACAAAGTCAACAACATTGGGGAAATGAGGACACAAACATGCTCAGTCAAAACTGAATCTTCCAGCAATTGACCTTAAAATATATACTCAGGGCACTTGCAGCATAATAAAAGCAGAAATTACAGTGGCTAGATGTAGAAAATTTCAATTGTAAAGGCTGGAAGATGAATAATCAATTTGGCTTACGCTTATTTGTTCATCTTTTAAGTGATAGGGTCAAAATACATTTTTAAACAAATAGAAAGTAATAAGAACAAATTGAAGTCTTCAGAAGTAATTATAATTTTTCATAGTTACTTAATTCTAACTTTAAATAAATCAACATAAGAAGACCTCATTAACTCTACTCAACATTTTTAAAAATATTTACCCTGAAATTTCATCCTTACCACTAATATCAATATTAGAATACTAATGAAACTAAAGAGAAAATACCTAGCTCAAGCTTATACTTCATGGTTAATAATATGAAGTCTATCTAAGTTGCTTTTTTGGCCCTATATTATTTATAAAATAGATTTTTCTTTTTCAGAGAATTAAACACTGGGAAGCAAGGATATTAAAATTTTGAGGAAAAAATACCTACTAGTTTCCCTGAATATATCAAACCCAGTAATTTGAATACAGGAGGTTTGCAAAATCTGAAAAAGTGAAGTGTAAGTTTGAGGTCTGTTAGCCAAAGAAGCAACACAATTATAAGCTTTGTGTGATATCCCACACTTAAAACAATTTTTAAAAACATACTAACAGTTAAAAATGTATGAGAAGCACATTGCCCTCTATTTTTTTTTTTGTCTTTTGTTCAAACTAAGTGGGAATCTCTGGAAATCCTAGGAAGTTAAAACTAAACCAAAACATAGATATATATATACCAAACACTCAAAAGATAAAAAGCATGCAGATATATAAGATTAAATTTTTAGTTTAAAAGGTAAGTAAAAGGTTAATTGGTGGCTTTAGATAAAAGCATTACTCCAAAGTAAAAGTTACACAGTACATGAAAAATAATAGCTCAATTAAAACATTTTATAAACCATCGATAAATATAGCAATCTATCCAAAGAGATAGTATTGTTAGAGAACTTGGCAACTTGATTTAAGAATTCTAAAATGAGATTATTAAGCTTTTCTGTTAAAAATAAAACCATCATAAATATTTCTCTCTGCCTCACAGTAACAGAACTTTGAAAAAATTATTATAGTTTTATGATTGTATTTCCTCTTTACATACAGTGTTTGCTCATTATAGAACAGTACTAGAGGATCTCTAGCATTTTAATACTTCATGAGTACACATCTGTTCGGATCACTGAGTATAATCAAAGATATATACTTAATCTGCACAGATGACTGAAGGAAATAGAAAAAGAATCAGTACTTTCCTTATATGTACAGAACATTTATGTAATATTTCATAATCCGATGAAATATGTAATAGTAAAGAAAAAAGGTTTATTTTAATTAAGTCTAAATGTTTCTAAGAATTTGATGTTGCAATTTTTTATTATAAACTTCAAAACACTGAAGTTCACCAATGCTCTATCCTAAGGGGTGAGATACACTCGACGTAGAACACAAGTTAACATAACTCAAATTATCCCAGTTGTTCTAGGAAATTATTTCCAAATTTAAAATCCAGGATAAGTATAAGGAAATCATTGTTAGCATGTCTGCAATATAATCAATAAACAACTGGTTAACAAAAGTAAAATCCTACATGAATTCTATTGAGACTGTACAATATTATTAGGAGTGTGATTTAGTTACAAAGAAGCGACCAACTGAGTTTATATCTACTTTTCAACTAAAGATTAAAATGAAAAACACATTATTGGTAAAGTAAGACCCATGATAGATTCTGTGTTTGAAACCGGTAGCATTCAGGACTTTCATTCTAAAGCCTGTCATCCTGGATCTCATTTTCAACGAATTCAATCTGATGTTAAAAGACATGTCATAACTTGGATTTCAGACTTTAGTGCTTCAGAAATATGTTTATATACCTCATAATGTAATTATAGCTACCTTAAGACAGATAAGGCAAATGGTAGCAATACCCTGGAAGTATAATTGAAAAATGCACTGGTCCAGAAGCACTTGTGGGGATGATGTCTCTGAAAAGCTGCTCAAAGCTTCAGAGTTTGAAGTTAAATTTTTGATGTTGTCACTCTCAATCTATTGAATGGCTGACAGACAATCAAACCCGTCTGGCTGGCTGGCAGCTCATTTTGCTGGCAGGTGGCAAACAATTAGACACACCAATTTGTGCCTCCTGATGACATTAAAGCATGAAACTAAGTTGTATGCAGGGCCTAGTGATTTGTGTGAAAGCATTTCAAAAATAATACTCTTTGCCGTGGCAACTCATTTCAAACTGCCACCTCCCATTATGGCTTTGAGTAGTGAAGACGACAGACTTGAGTTACGTGCAGTGCAAGGCCGCTTCTGTTCAATCCGTCATCAGCGCCCCCGAGACCTCAATCCCCTCCTTTCATCAATATCACCTCATCATTTACATTTGATAGTACTTGAGCTATTGCATATATTAACTACACTAGAGACTCTTTTCCTAAAAAGAACTGAAATATGCTTTGTGCTCTTCCATTTCATTTGTACTTATGCAATTTAGAATAATGATTCCACTCCTACTGCATTTTGTACAAATGCTATAGGAACATAAAAAGCTGTATTTTTCTTAAAGCAATATTCTCAAAAGTATAATAAATTTTGAGTAGCTAAGAATATTAGCACTCAGGTGACTGCTCTTTAAAGTTTTAATTAAAAAACTCATTCTAACAATAATCCAAATTAAAACAAAAAATTTTACTTAATGTTTATTTCATTTGATTTTCATATGTAAATCACAATAATCATCTGTATTTATTGGTTTGTATTTTACCAACATTTAAAGATATAATTTAAAATTAACTAGAATACAAAACTTAAATTACTATATATTACCTTATAGGCTTATAGAAATACACAAGTACATATACTTACATGCATATGTTTATACAAACTTATAAACACACATACAGGCATATCGTGAAAACATAAACCAAATATGTGAAAAAGGTGAAATAAATGTGAAACATCATAAGGAACACCCAGGGAACATCACTATATGAATGAACATCCAAACACAATATTAATACCAAAATACCAAAAAAAGAAAAATATTTCTTACATTTTATAGTCCTACCATTTTTTACTTTTTAAAACTTCTGACACCACACATTTTATCTATTATAGCAATTATTTGCAAACATCTTCTTACTACTCTCTAAATTCATAGAAGATAAAACTAATTTTATTCATCTTTATATTCTGCATGATAACCAGTGCCACTTACATTTTCCACGACAGATTTTCAAGACGTATTTGTAAAACACTGGCAAAAGTGTTTACAGGCAAAGTTTAAATTATATTGTGTATTAAAAGGGTAATTCGGCCAGGTGCGGTGGCGCACGCCTGTAATCCTAGCACTTTGGGAGGCAAAGGCGGGTGGATCATGAGATCAGAGTTCAAGACCAGCCTGGCCAAGATGTTGAAACCCCGTCTCTACTAAAAATACAAAAATTAGCCAGGCGTGGTGGCAGGTGCTACTCAGGAGGCTGAGGCAGAGAATTGCTTGAACCCAGGAGGTGGAGGGTGCAGTGAGCCAAGATCGCACCACTGCACTCTAGCCTGGGTGACAGAGTGAGACTCCATCTCAAAAGCAAAAAAAAAAGGGTATTCATCCAAACTGAAATGACTATACCGCCACATCCTCTACCCCTAAACTAAAATGTTACTTAGAACAAGAGCCGTCTGGCTACTTTAGAGAAAGCAATATGGAATAGATATTATTTTTTGACTATATACTTTGACATTTCCATTTAGAAACATTTTATTTCCTAATTTGATCTTGTCTTTCTAAAACAAAAAAAAAAACACTTGCTTGTCAATCACCTCATACATATACATAAGTTTTTGGTATGAAAAGATGTTTTAAAACATCAATAACAATGATTTACTTTAAAAGGTAAGCCATCACATTTTTTAGTTAATACATTAACATGCAAACATTATTTGGAATAGGCATTAACCCCAGTGATCAACGTTAAGTACTACTGTTAGTAATTAGCGACTAAAATATTCTTCTAATCTTGCACATGTTTTTAAATAGTGGAAGATATTAGATGACTAGGGTATTAGGTTCTAAAGTATCTTATTCTGCTTCTGTGAACTATCATTTTTATTGACTGTATACTGGAATAAAAAATTAATTGTTCCTTAAAAAAATTCCTTGCATGATTTAACATTTGAATGTAGACATATGACATATGGGCCATGTTATAAATAGTTTCGATACCTAAAATGCCAAAATACCTTTCAAAAATATTTACTTTTAAGTACATGCTTCAAAATACAGCTTTTACATTGGTATTGGAAATCTCATAAAGAAGATGACCACAAACAATTTTAAAATTTTTCCATATACTTCCATTTAAGGTTCAAATTTAAATATTATCACTTAAAGCATGTCATATAATCTCCAACAATTATTATAGTATTTTATAATATTATAATGGAATTTCAGAGCCAGGATAAACCTTGGACAGATGTGACCCATCCCCTTCCCCATTATATACATGAAACGACTAAGTCCAAAGAGAAAAATAACACCCCAATATACTGTAGTCCTTTGATAATGGAATATAACCATAATCCATGTTTCCCTACTTCCAATTCAATGTGCTATCCATCATATCACATTGAAACCTCTTCTTTAAGATGTATTATTAAGATGTCTTATTATAAGATTAGGTTGAGCCATCATTTTGATTGTCTTTGTAATAAGAATCTACATTAATAAAGTTTTCAAGATCTTCCTTATATTTTAAAATTAACAAAGTCTAATTTTCCTTTTATGTAATAAAGCCCTGTGAATAATAAGTTCAGTACCTACCTGTCAAAGGAATGAAACTGCATAGGAAGAATAGCTTGTGTTTCTCTCTTCAATGCTGGATCTGGGTATGGGATAGGTTCAGGGCCACATTCTGCTATTTCAACTGGAGCAGCCACAAGACTTTTCAGTATTTCCTTCACATTGATGCCTTTGGTTTGACTAATGCTAGATATGGATGTTGCAGGCTTCAACGTTTCACTAGGATTTTCAGTTAAGCTCTCTTGTGATTTCTTCACTTCGGATGACAAAGTGGATAAGAGTTCACTCATGGCATCAGGGCCTGTACTTGTTTCTAATTCTGCCCCATTCAGGATGCTAGCCACTTGCTCCTCTCCAATTCCTGAATCTGTATGGGGAATTGAACTTTCTACCTGAATATCTTCACCAGGAGTTGGTGTTTCTTTTTCTTTTATAGTGTCTGGAAATGCAGCAGGTGTTTCTGTAATGAAAGAAACTAGGTTAGAAAAAAGCTTTGAAAGTAAAAATCTTGTATTATTAATCAAATGTTTTCATATATTCAAATAAAGAAAACAAAACCTGTAGAAACAAAAAATTGCTAAACGGATGTGCATAGTAGTAACACAACTCAGTTGAAAGATATCATCCAGCCAGACATGATGGCTCATGCCTGTAACCCCAGCACTTTGGGAGGCTGAGGCAGGTGGATCACCTGAGGTCAGGAGTTCGAGACCAGCCTGGCCCACATGGCGAAACCCCGTCTCTACTAAAAACACAAAAATAAGCTAGGCACAGTGGGATACGTCTAATCCCAGCTACTCGGGAGGCTGAGGCAGGAGAATTGCTTGAACCTGGAAGGTGGACGTTGCAGTGAACTGAAATCATGCCACTGCACTCCTGCCTGGGCAACAAGAGCAAAACTCCATCTCAAAAAAAAAAAAAAAAAAAAATATATATATATATATATATCATCCAATACACCTACTATTTTGTTCAGGGAGCATCAAAATAATCCTCTTGCTTCTTAAATCATCTGGCATTTCAAAACTGATGCCTTCAAAAGCATCAGGAAATAGTTCCTATAACAATTTCCTAAAGCAGCTTATAAATAATAATTATATGATGTTCCCCTCTTATCCTTTGATTGTTAGCTGCCAATCATAGAAGAGAAATTCTTATATTTCTCTATTAGTTTCCTTAAAAATATAAAGTCATTTTTATACTTTCTTTGGTACTTCAATAACTAATAATATCTGAAATATTCAAGATAATCGAAGATTATTTTAAAATTACAATACGTAAAATTCTGACACACTTGCAAAATTCAAAGCAAGTCAAATGATTAGTTCAAAAGAATAAATACATTAATAATATAATAATGTTCCTCAAGGACAAGGCCTATATTTTGGAATACTCATGCTCATTCTTTGTAAATAAATATAAATTTCAATTTGTGAAAATTAAATCAGAAACATATATGTGCATATAACTACACAGATAATGAAATACACATAATATTAACAACTAAAAGTAATGAAATAAAAAAATCTTTAAAATGTTAAATTTCTATCAAATTTCATCATACAAAGGTTAATGTAATCAAGTTCTCCATATAATAAAATGTTACCAAATTCTAAACGATAACCTTGAAAAGTGTATCTCATCTAAGTATAATGGAGATAACAGTCCTTAACTTAATCATTTTGAATAAAGTAAGATACCATTAAGCTACTATATGTAAATTCACTGCAGTTCTCACTTTAAAGTAGAAGCTCAGTAAATGTTAGCTATTTGTATTGCTTAAACTTGCATTTAAGTTTGAAAGTTTCATAATCTTTGAAAATGAGAAGCACAGACTAAATTATTTCAAAGATCTCCTAAAAATTGAAAATCAGTAAATTCTATATAACTTCTCTTAGATTTTGTTATTATTTGCTTGTTTCTTTGAATTCAAAAGTTGTTAGGACAAGAAACCAGGAAACTGCCCAACAGGAAAATAGGCTACCTTGATGTCAGCAAGACATCTCACAAAATCTTTTGTGAAATCTCTAGTAGAAGTGTTGTTCTGATGATAGAATTGTTGGGTGTTATCACAGCTTCTGAAAGTTTTGTACACACATACTAAAAAATTAAAAACAATATGAAGGGCAATTCTTGGGTGTTGTCTATTAGACAGTTTTTTTAATTGCTTGAATTTAAACTAATGGCATACCATTCAGATTTCCTGAGGGTGTGAATTTATAATACTTTTTCTAGGATAAGCATCAGAAAAATATTGCCAGGTTTTGAAATAAAATCTCCCATTTTTTTCTCCCCCTTTTCTTTTGAGTCAAATTATATCAAATCTATACATTAAATTAGGAGTAACATCCTCATATTATTCAATATTCCTAATATCAAATACTAATTTAAACTGACTTAAAATATGCATTTATCACAATGCAATGTTATATCATAGTTTTCCTCATATTTGTTGAATAGATTTAAATTTTGTTTGTTTATTTGTTAGTTTGGTCAAAGATGATAGACTGAAAGAATAGATTAATCTGTGGAATATGATAATAATATTCAAACATTCATATTGGATGACCAATGTGAAAATCAGGGTAGATTCTTTACTGCTTCCAAGATTAAAAATTAAAATAACTGCATTTGAGAAGACAATGTCAATAATAGTAGGCAAAGGACTAGAGAAGGAAACAGGTAAGAAGTAAAGACAATAGTTTGGCATTTTTAATAAAATCTTGTCAGAGAAGACTAAGACTTAAATTAGAATAGTAACCCTATAAATGAGAAGGAGGAGAAGACTAAGGGTATTTCTGAAATATCTAGGTTAAGAAAAAGAGTGGTAATATGTCACTAACTGAGAAAGGAAGAAAATGAGATTTCTTCAGGAAAATAACTAAATTTTGAATCACTTTTAGTCTACAGAATCTCTAAGATATTTATATCTGTAGGTCAAAAGAAGAATAGCCATACATTTTGGGATCATTCAAACTGAGGCAATAGCCAAAATTTTGGAAGTTGATAAAATAACCTACAAATCTAGAATGAGAAGATAAGATGACTGAGGCAGTTATTTTCACTATTAGAGATACCACTGAATATATTTTAACATACATTTGCATCTATGGATTGTACATTTTTGAGAGAAAACAATTGCAGCAAAGTATCAGGAGAGAATTAAATAGTTTAAATAGTTATAGCGACAAGAGGACAGAAAATGTAAATGCAGAAACAAAAACTTTAACAACAACAAAAACAAAACAGTGTCATGGTTACTAGCATGGGCTAATTTTTATAGAGTTTAATTATCAGAAGTCATACAATCATATCTAACACTTAGTGTGAATTTAGCTAATTTACAGATATGGTCTACTGTTTTGACTTTCCATTAATATAATGTCTAAGTATCGTTATATATGACATGTTACATTAACAGCTATACAAAAAGTTTAAACTTCTCAAGCTATATTAGACTGGAATATAAGCATTTCACTAGCAAACAAAATACCTAAGGAAATAAAATCTGATTTGGTGTTCACAAGCTACCACATCAAAAGACTTTTGCCACCAACTACATAATATTTTGCTTTTCTGCTCAACTATTTGACTTACAATGGATATTAAAATCTTTAACTTTCTAACTAGATACTTGAAACTTCAATATAAATGTTGACCTCTAGATTACAAAACACAATTAAAAGTTTCTAGAAATCAAATATTAGAATATTTTCAAATAGCTCATCAAAATATTTACATAGTACTAAAAACATCTCGATTTTATTTTTATTGAGGCTGATAAAAGAATGATTTCAAAAAGGAAGTAGTAATTTTGATATTTCAATGACTTTTATTCAAATAAATATGTTTTGTAAAGCATACACGCTATGATATTACATAGAAATAAAACTAAATGCCAATAGGATATTTTATAATAGCAATAAAAAAACAGATCAGTAGTCAAAAAACCTACATATTTCTCAGTATGCATTGACATCTTTAACAGAACATGCTCTCAGTTGATACCATAAACTTCAACTTAGATAACTCGTGTTTCCAGAATACCTCTTTGTGACACTAAAGTACTTTGAGGATTTAATCCATGATTCAAATAGGAAGTTAGGCATGAACTGCAGAAAAACTATAAATGATTGCATCTGTGTAGGTTATATTAATCACAGGCATGTAAGTTTTCAATAGCTCTTATCAGTGTCTGTAGCAACAGGCAATGTCAGTACACAGAGCAGAAACATTACTAGCCAGAGTGATCTTAACCTTGTCAGAAACAGGCATTTGGATGCCAGATGTCTCTTTTTCTTACTGTTTTTCATTGACTATAATGAGTTCATCTAATACATTTTGAGAAAAATATGAGGACAACTTCAGCAAATGACATGATATTTACACGGTGACTTCACGTATCACATTCCTTCCTCCAAAAATCCTGTTTTACCATGATTTATGAAGAATTTCAATATGTCTTACATATTAAATTACTGAAATTGCCATTTTCCAAACTCTCTAAATAAGGAATATCATGAAAGAAACATACAGCACCTTGTTAGTATAGCACTAAAAATTATATTAAGCTTTGGTACTTCAAATAATAATATAAGCAAACTAAATCACTGTAATTTAAAATGAAACATAAAAAAGCTATATGTAACTAACTTACACATTTTGTTTATATTAAATCCATAAATGCAAAATTAATTAAATATCTTAACTCCAAAGAGGAAAAAAAATACACAAAAAGATTTTAAATCCTCATTAAAGTTCATTTTAAACAAAAATACTGCAATGAATTAATTATTTGCAATTATTTATATATGATTTATTTTGTTTGCTTGCTACACTAAGTGTATGAAAAGAATACAACTTCAGGAATTAAATATTATTACTAACTTATACGCTCATAAGAGACAAAATGAAAATTAAGAGCCAAGAACATCTTCTAATTGATGTTTTGACTACGCTGTGTCAACAAGTGGGTCTCTCTTGAGTTTATCCTACTTGGAGTGCATTGAGCTTTTTAGACATATATATTAATGATTTTCATCAACTGTAGGGAGTTTTCAGGCCAATATTTCTTCAAATTTTCTTTCTGCTCCTTTCTTTTTCTCTTCTTTCCTCTGGGACTCCCAGTATACATATGTTGGTTCAACTTAATAGTGTCACAAAGGTCTGTGAGGCTCTGTTCACTTTTCTTCATTCTTTCTTTGTTCTGTTCCCCAGCATAGGATAAACACAATTGAGCTATCTTCATGTTGCTGATTCTTTTTCTGCCAGCTCAGATCTTCTGCTGAACCCCTCTAAGTGAATTTTTCATTTCAGTTATTACAATTTTCAACTCCAGAATTTTTATTTGGTTCTTTATTACATATATCTTTATTGGTATCCTCCTTTTGGTGAGATATCGCTCTTATACCTTTAGTTCTTTAGAAAATGCTTCCTGTAATTACTGGAGCATATGTAAAATAGCTGGTTTAAAGTTTCCGTCTAGTAAGTTCTGTATCTGGGCTTCCTCAGGGGCATTTTATATAAACTGCTTTGTTCCCCCTGTGTATTGACCATACTTTCCTATTTCTTTGCTTGTCTCATAATTCTTTTTGTTGTAAACTGGATATTTTAAATAACATAATGTGGCAATCATGAAAATCTGACCCCACCTACAGTTTGTTCTTGTTCTGTTTATTCATTTTCCTGAACTAATTCTGTAAAATCTGTTTTCCATCATCTGTAGCCACTTAAGTCTCTGCTCAGTTAACCTAGTGGTCAGCTAATGATTGCACAGACATTGTCTTAAATGTCTTGAACCAATAAATTTTCCACCCTTTGCCACAGGCTCTGTGTGTGTGTGTTTGGGTATGCTTGCAATGTTCTCATGGTTTAAAACTCTCTCTTAGCCTGCGCTTCCTTCTTGTGCTGGGCCTCAAGGTCAGCCAAAGGTGAGAGACTGAGGCCTTCTCAGGTCTTCCCTGGGCCTGAGGACAGCCCTGGGAATACGGATATCTCATTCTCACATCTGTTTAAGCTTTTAGGCAAGGTTCTTGTTTGCCCCAACTGGCACTGTCACTTCGAGCAGTTGCAACATTAAAGAAAAAAGCTGATTATTTTCAACAAATACCTTGGAGACAGGCTTTTCTCACTAAACAAGCTCTAGATTAGGTCAAATAATAATAAGCCCTGTGAATGGAGTTTTTCCAGGAAGATTCCATACAGTTCAAATAGTTATAATGCTCTAAGGTCGAGACTTTCTAAGGAATTCTAAACCTAACCTACTCCCACTCCTATCCTCAGTGGCTGCTAGACTACTGGTTTTCAAAACTACCACTGGTGTCTGGCCTCTGGTTTTCAAAGCTACCACAGAGCTGAGGAAAGGTAGATGGCAACAGGGTGAGTTAAATCACTCTAAATCTTGCTGTTCTTATAAAGGTCTAGAGTTTTTCTTGAATTAACAGCCTCTGGGTTGTTGTAAACCTCTGATTGCTTTCCAAAGAACTGAAAAAGTTGATTTTGACAGTTTTTGCCAGTGTTCTCATTTTAAATAACATAAAAAAAAGTAGTATTTTGAAAATACTACTTTTAGAAAAGCAGTATTTTGGAGGTTCTTACTTTGCTCTTCCCGAAGTTCCACTTACAAGTAATGTTTAGAACTCAAATTTTAATGTAGTTATAATTTTTATATTTTAAATAAATTATCGACTAGAACTTACAATATATTCATATATATGTATTTTGCTTTTCTCTTGCCCTAGCTTGTTTTTACTTTTTCCTTTTCTTCTCATAAATCCTATTAAAATGTATCATGCACTTTTATAATGGAATAGAGGCAACCAATAATACTAATAATAAAATGCCAACATATATAATTATATATCTGATAAAGGTTTAATATCCAAAATATATAAGGAACTCAGCTCAACAGCAACAAAACAAATAACCCAATTAAAGCATAGGCAAATAACTTGAATAGACATTTCTCAAAAGAAGACAAACAGCTAACAGGTATATAAAAAATGCTCAACTTCACTAATTATTAGAGGAATACAAATTAAAACCGCAAAGAAATATCACCTCACACAGGATGGCTATTATTGAAAATGTGGCCAGGTGCAGTGGCTCACATCTGTAATCACAGCACTTTGGGAGGCATAGGCAGGTGGATCACTTGGGGTGGAGAGTTCAAGCCCAGCCTGGCCAAGATGGTGAAACCTCATCTCTACTAAAAATACAAAAATTAGCCCAGCATGGTGGGGCATGCCTGTAATCCAAGCTACTCAGGAAGCTAAGCAGTACAATCACTTGAACCCGGGAGGTGGAGGTTGCAGTGAGCCAGGATCGCACCACTGCACTCAAGCCAGGGTGACAAAGTGAGACTCCATCTCGAAAAAAAACAACCAAAAAAAAAAAAAAAAAAAACAAAAAGTAAAATATAAGTGTTGGAGAAGATGTGAAGAAAAGGGAACCCTTGCATACTGTTGATAGGAATGAAAATTAGGACAGCTATTATGGAAAATGGTATTGAGATTCTTCAAACAATTAAAAACAGAACTACCATACGATTCAATAATTCCACTTCAGGGTATATATCCAAGTGATATGAAATCAGTATTTGAAAGAGGTATGTGCACCCCGATGTTCATTGCAGCATTATTCACAATAGTCAAAATATGGAATCAAGTGTCTATTGACGAACAGATGAATGAATAAATAAAATGTATATACACAATGGAACACTATTCACCCATAAAAAAGAAACTCCTGTCATTTATGACAACATGGATGAATCTGGAGAATACTGCATTAAATTAAGTCAGACATAAAAAGACAAATATAGGTATAATTTTACTTATATAGGGAATCTTAAAAAGTTGAACTCACAGAAGTAAAGAGTAGAATAGTGGTTACTAGGGACTGGGAAGATGTTCACCAAAAGGACCAATGTTTCAGTTACAGAGACGGAATCAATGCTGGTGATCTATTTTCCAGCATGGTGACTATAGTTAATAATGTATCAGTACTTGAAAACTGCTGAGAATAAACTTTAAACATTCTTACCACAAAAAAAAAATGATATGTGAGGTGATGAAGACATTAATTAGCTTGACTTAATCATTCCCTAATGCATACAAATATCAGTATATCACATTGTACACCATAAATACATAAACTAAAAAAAAGTTAGTTATGATTACCCTCTTGAAGCATACATTCTAATAAACGATTAAACAAAGCACTGAATAGAAGAAAGGAAATAAAACAAGATGATATGAGAAAGAATAATAATGGAAAGGAAGCTACTCAGTCACAGGAGTCAGGGAAGGCCTCTCGGAGGAGATGACCTGAAGAATGAGTAGGTACCAGTCACACAGAAAACAGGGAAAAGAGCCAAAAGCCAGGAACAAAATACAAACATCCTGAGGCATGAAAATGCTTGGCATGATTAAAAAACTAGAAGGTAGTCTGATGGTTTCATAGTGAGCAAAAGAAAGAATAGCATGAGATAAAGTTGGAAACGTAGTCAATAGTCATCTTATCTAGGGCCCTTGTGAAATGTTACTCTAAATACTACTAGAAATTTTATGTCAAGAAAGGACATAATCTGCTTTATCTTTTAAAACCATGAAATAGGCAGCAAAACTGTAAAAATAAAAGAATAACGATCAGTAAGAGAAGTAAGGAATCCACTTTGGAGATGATTATTGTAATTGAGTCAAGTCAGAATTAGAATAGTTTAGCCATGTTAAGGCATTTTAACTTTGTCTCAAAAATTACAGGGAGCCTTTTGAGAATTTTAGGAAGAAAAATTACTTTATTATAGTTATTATATATTATAAAATATTTATTATATTAAAATGGTACATAAATTATACTTACTATTACTATATTGTATTATATATTAGTGTTATTTCCAAAATTGTCAGTAATAAACCGAGAGAAAGCCTAGAAACTAAGAGTCCAATGAAGAAACTATGGCAATACTTCAAGAAGGATTTGAGTCTGAACTAAGGGATTACATCAAAATTTAAAGAGAGAGACCAGAGAGCTAATTCAGAGTTTTCTTAAAGTCTCAAAAAGGAGCTGAAAGAAGGGAGTAGGGTGTGAAGGAGCTGAAGAGTAGTCCAGAAAAGGGTTTCTCAAACTATTTGTGAAAATTTACTTTTATGTCCTAAATCCATCATTCACTGACACATTTAGAAAATAAAATATGAATTTTTATTTACCAATTGTAAATTACTGAAAAAATAAAACATTTTAAAACTACACAAAATAAAAGCACAACTGTTTTTGTTATTTGATTAGGCAGACATAAAATTACATATCAATAAATATAATTAGACAAAAATAGCACAAAGAAAAAGAATACAATTATAAAAATGGCCTGTGTTGTTCACCGAAAGTGAACTGTGATTAATTTAGACAACTACTATTACACTTGTAACTTTTCTTCATTACACAACATAACTAAACAAAAAATTTTAGGTAAAGAGTGATCCTCACGTCCCAAATGCCTATATGAATATTTTGAACAAATACTGCGATTATAAATAAAGTTTATGATGTTGACAATGAGCTTTTTGCTTGTTAATTTATCTAATCTAAGGTGAACTGGCAATAAAGCAACTCGGGAATAATAAATACTTAAGTTGTTTTTGTTTTATGTCAATAACACTCAAAGAGGAGAAAGTAGTGTCACACAGGTATGTTGATGGAATGAAAACTCTTCTACATTTTGTATAGTTAAAATAAGATGTAAGTTATATTTCAATGACAGAAATGGATTCCAGATCCATTAATTTGCTATCTGTGAATCTTCTATTGCTGGAAAATAAAATATAAAATAGTCTGCCCAATCCATAAAATGACAGGTGATAACTTGAAAGATGAACAAAATCAGATCATTCCTAAAGATCAGAATACTTAATAATTTTTTTCTTTGAAAAAGGGTCTTGCTCTGTTGCTCAGGCTGGAGTGCAGTAGGCACAATCACGGCTCACAGCAACCTAAACTTCCTGGGCTTAAGCAATCTTCCCACCTCAGCCTCCTGAGTAGCTGGGACTACAGGCACATGCCACCATGCCTGGTTAATTTTTTAATTTTTTATATAGACGGGGTCTCACTACATTGCCCAGGCTGGTCTCAAACTCCTGGTCTCAAGCTATCCTCTCTCCTTGGCCTCCCAAAGTGCTGGGATTATAGGCATGCACCACCGAGCTGGGCCGATAATTATTATTAAATTGTGAAACATATCACAGAAATTGTGTACCTCTAAGATTTTAACTTTTGTTTGTGCTCTTTGATCATATCTATCATGAAAAAATATCTTTCCCCGTTTGGAAGCATTGAGTTCATGAAAAATATTTGACAGACATTTTCCCCCAATAACCACTGCACTACAGCATGCAATAACAGTTATGATAATCTGCCATAGTATCACATAATATAAAGAATAATAGCAAGTTTACCACATTGGCCTTAAAGTAATTCAAAATTTTATTATGCTACTAACACCACTGTTCAGTGTAACTGAAACTATTTTCAGTTTAACTGACACTATTTTCATAGCAAGACTTTCTTGACAATGTGCATTACTATTCTGATATAGGCTCCTTAATCTGGGCAGATACAACCGGATACTTTCCATAGCAGAGCCTTTGGAACACACTCCACCAGACAAACTCCAGGTGATGTTTGCTGACAATCTCATCCTTTTTTTGGTTTGCACAGTTTAGAGCTAGATGTGTTTGTCAGCCAGCAGTGAAGTTGAAAAAAATATTTTTCCCTTCATTTCATCATGCTGTTCAAAGGTTGCACATTTATAAAAAATAATATTTGTACATTCATCAAGTTGTAACAAAAATATTTTGCTAGCTTTATTTGTTCCAAAAGTTGCTGTTCCATATGATTAGCCAGTTATGGAATACACTGAAGTATTGTATCACCTGGAGCACAGGGTCCTCTTCAAAACTCATTCAATTATTGGCAGAATTCAGTTCCTTCCTGCTGTAGGACTAAAGTCCCCACTTTCTTGCTGGCTGTCAGCTGGTGAGTGCTATTAGCTATGTGGTTTTCTCAGGTCCTTGCTCCTCCATCTAAGCAATAAGATGATCACCTCCATCTAAGCAATAAAGATCCTCCTTCATGTCAAATTTCTCTCACATTTCAAGTCTCTCGGACTTCCTGTTCTGTGACCAGAGGAGGAAACTCTCTTCTTTTACAGAGCTCATGCGATTAGGTCAAGCCCACCTGGATAATCACCATTTCTTAAAGGCCAATGTGCCATACAGCATAACCTAATCACAGGAGTAAACACCATCATATTTATCATCCCAGGAATTTTGCAGAGTGCGTACACAGGAAAATCTTGGAGCTATCACAGTATTCTACCTCTTATAATCCTTTGTTCTGAAGTCAGTAATCTCATGTTACTCCTACACAGAGATATTATCATTTTGGCTATTGTATTTTTCATCTCTAAAATTGTCATTGTTTTCTTTATATCTTCCATTTCTCTCTTCAATATGTTAACTTTTTCCATTACATTGAAAAACATCTTGAATATACATGTAATGGCTTCTATAATGTCCGTATCTGACAGTTCTGCCATTTCTGTTGTCTCAAAATCTGTTTCTATTCACTGATTTTTTTTCTTTTGCCTATGCATCACATTTTTCTCCTTCTTTGCATGTTTAATAATTTTTGTTGGATGTCTAATATTTAATTTTATGGTTTTTCATATGGACTTTTCGCATTCCTTTACAGTGTTGGGGCTTTGTTCTAACTGGAAGTTAAATAACGTATAGATCAGTTTGATGCTTTCAAGGCATGTTTTTAAGGTTTATTCTAGAGTAGCCTTTATATTAGGCTCATTTAGTCCCACTACTAAACTGTGACTCTCCTGAGATCTCTCCTGAGTGCTACCACTATGCATATTAATATACATATAATTAGGTATCCTTAATTTATAGATGATACTTAAAGAAATGTAATAAAATACAAATATAAAAGCTATACTTCGCTCTCAATAGCTAGGTATAAATACAACATATCATATCTCCATGAAACCTGAGGTATATACTTGTTTATAAACAATTATATCATGAATATTTATTTTAAAACAATTCATGAAATAAGAATACCCAAACAGGTCAGGAGATGAGGTCAGTATTACCTTTGTAAAATGAGTGGCCAAAGCTCTGCTCAGGAATTAACTTGGCAAGGAATCCATGGTTCAAACTTGGATGAGGGATAGATGGTATGACCACAACTGTGGAGAAAATCATGGAATCAATTTGAGCCAGCATGTAACAACCTGCCACATGGTCCACTGAAGATCCATGACAATTCTGTATTACTGCAACATGCAAACAATACTAGCAATAACGAATGCATATCTGAAGAAAAGAGGTTATGTATTAAGAGAAAGAAAATAATACATTTGTTAAGTAGAGTAATTCTAGCAACATACACAGAGACATACAAATACACAAGAAACTCAGAACTAGAAGGTTCACTATACTATTACTTTTTGTACATATAATGGATATAAAAGCATTAAAAATGAAGAAAAAGAAGATGATAAGTCTTAGTGTTTTAAATGGTGAAAAAACATGAACTGGAATGGTAGGATGATGTTTAATTTGAATAATAAAATTAAAAGCAAAAGTATATTATAATGAAATATTCTCATGTTTGTGTGTTAAAAGTACATGAATCATGCAACAGCAAAATACTGTAGCTAAAACATAATCCATATCTCCATGACATCAATAAAAGGTATATGAAATAGGATATGCTTATGAAAAACAAGATGCAGAGATTTGACCACTAATTTCTACTCACTTTTTGAAATATCCATTTTATTTATAAATCATATGCATTTATTTAGGAAAGAAAATTTCAACTACAAATTAATCCAGTGGTACATGAAATAACCATTAGGTTATCAAGGTTTCACTGCAAACAATAGAGAAACAACCTTGATATAAACACCTGGAAGGAAATGATAATGATAGAAGGTGTCCAATATAAAAATGTTAGCTGCCAGAAACTGTGTTTATGCTGTTCAAGTAGAGTGGGCAAAGCTAGTAATGCAAGAACTGCTGCAACATGAGCATTTTTTGCAAATGAAAAAAGGCAGCATGACCCAAGGCGGTTCATTGTTGTCCATGTTAACTTTCCACAAGTCTTTGATTTTAGTTGAGGCCTCTTTGGTATAAGGTTTAGAACACATGTTTGATTATAAATCACTGATAGAATATTTAGATACTGAATTAACTGTATACAGCTAAAAAAGAAAAAAATCCAACTTTTGAGCTTGGCTACAAAGATTTGTATTTTGGCTTATCCTTGGCATTGAACAACTCTATAATGACTTTCTACTTTCATGTTTATAAACGTTAAAAAAGTAATATATTTAACAATATGTGAGTTACTTGCATATTAAATAGTGGTATAAATTAATGATTTGTATTAATAAATGAGAAACACTGAAACCAAAGCTATACTGATAAAATGAGAATGTAGCAACTATATAAAAATACCATTCATACATTTTTGTTGAATTAAGGAATACTAAATTAGCATTTCTATACCAACCATTCATAAATATTTGAGGTGATTATGAAGAGGTCCAGTTTAAATCTAGATGTAAAGGTGAAAAAAAGGAGATACATCATGGTGAAAATTCAAATAATTATACAATGTTAAGTACCTGTACTTGTTGGTGAATTTATTTCTTGCCTGATGTTTCTACCTGGTTGGCTTCCAGTTCTTGTAGTCTCTCTCTGGGGTTCTAATATGTCACGATACTTGGAAACCATCAGAACCGAAATGAAGTAAACAACAGCCAGAGCTAAGAACTGTGCTTGTTTGCTATCATCCTATGAAAAATGAAAAGACAGTTTTAACACTCAAACTTTTTGAAGTATAAGTTCTTAAAGCACTAGAAACTGCTATTTTATTATCTTTATGGAGGCAAAATATGATATGTAACTTTTATGAAAACCTGCTAAATATATATATTTATTTAATAAGTATTATTTAACTATAAATATAAAACTCCTAAAATATATCATCTACAGGTTGGAATGTAATTTCCAAAAACTAGAATATTAAAATTTTATTCTTTGTCCATTTTTGTCCATTATTATCTACTACTTACATAACAACATAGTATGTGTGCTTATAAAATATGTAGATGGCACAAAGTTGAAAAGAATAATGTCCTGGATTTTAAAAAAATCAAGGGTTTTATATACTATAACTGAATAAAATTAGTAGGATAAAACTCCAACTGAAATACATATAAAATCCTAGTGTAACTGGAACAAGAGACTATATGAATACAAAATAGAGGAGAAATAAACAATGGGGGAGCAGAAAACATGAATTTACATAAGCTCAATATGAGCCAGAAGTATGATTATGGCAGCATAAGAAAAAGCTAATTCAATCTTTGATCGTATAAACAGGTAACATTTGACAAACCCTTCTAGACACTGACTTAGGCAAAGATTTCATGACCAAGAACCCAAAAGCAAATGCAATAAAAACAAAGATAAATAGGCAGGACTTAATTAAACTAAAGAGCTTCTGCATACCAAAAAGATCAGTTAGCAGAATAAACAGACAACTCACAGAGTGGGAGAAATTCTTCACAATCTATTCATCCCACAAAGAACTAATAGCCACAATCTACAAGGAACTCAAACAAATTAGCAAAAAAAAAAAAAAAAAAAAAAAACTCATCCAAAAGTGGACTAAAGACATAAACAGACAATTCTCAAAAGAATATATACAAATAGCCAACAACAAATATATGAAAAATGCTCAACATCAGTAATTATCAGGGAAATGCAAATCAAAACCACAATGTGATACCACCTTACTCTCACAAGAATGGCCATAATAAAAAAATAATAGTTATTAGCACAGATGGGGTGAAAAGGAAACACTTCTACACTGCTGGTGGGAATGAAAACTAGTACAACCACTGTGGAAAACAGTGTGCAGATTCCTTAAAGAACTAAAAGAATTATCATTTGATCCCGGAATCCCACTACTGGGTATTTACCCAGAGGAAAACAAGTCAGTATATGAAAAAGATACTTGCACATGCATGTTTATAGCAGCACAATTTTCAATTGCAAAAATGTGGAACCAGCACAAATGCCCATCAATCAATGAGTGGATAAAGAAACTGTGGTGTATATATATATATATATATATATATATATATATATATTATGTCATGCTACTCAGCCACAAAAAGTAATGGAATAATGGCATTCGCAGCAACCTGGATGGGACGGGAGACTATTATTCTAAGTGAAGTAAGTAACTCAGGAATGGAAAACCATCATATGTTCTCACTCATAAGTGGAAGCTAAGCTATGATGCAAAGGCATAAGAATGATACAATGGACTTTGGGGACTAGAAGGGAAAAGTGTGGGAAGTGGGTGAGGGATAAAAGACTACAAATTGGGGTCAGTGTATATTGATCAGGTGATGGGTGCATCAAAGTCTCACAAATCGCCACTAAAGAACTTACTCGTGTATTCAAATACTACTGTTTCCCAAAAACCTATGGAAATAGAACATTTTTTAAAAGAAATAATAGTCTATTATTCTGCACAGGAAAAATGACCTCTAAAACACTGCCAATATTTCACGCTCCTCATTTCCAAACTCAAAGATAAAATGGAGTTCTTCCAGAGGAGAACAGCAAATGGTAAAAGGTTTGAAAAAAACTGGCCAAGGCAGAAAGCAATGATAGTTAAAACAACGGCTGTGGTATGGTAGAGAGATAACTTTAAAATAAGTATGCTTTCCAAAAATATAACAAGCTGCATGTAACCTTGAGAGCTCTATTCAAAAAGCCTAGATAAACTTATTTCAGGGAAACAATAAGTATCAAGTCTAAATTATATGACCTCTAATATACTAGAGTATATCTAAGGAATAAAATGTAAATCTTTATTAAACTTCTTTTATAAGCTAGGTAAAACTGATACTTTCAAACCAAACTGAAAGCAGTTACTGTGGCCCACAGATAAGAGGCAGAATAAGAAATAAGGAAAACAAGCAAGTAATAAATTCTAGTAACTCGATTAACAGGCACTTTATATTTATTACTTCATCTAAGCACAATGCAAACAAGATTCATAATTTATGTGCATTTGCAGGCAAAAAGCAAATAAGACATATTTACTGATGATTTAATACTGTGAAACAGTCTGGCTAATGGGGAAAATGACCAAAATACACAAAATCTGTTCTGAATTATTCTTAATTTACTATTTCATACATTGTGGGTTATAGCTTTTCTAGAGATACTTTGTCTTACAAACTGTTTAAAATGCATATTCCTTGCACTACAATGATGATACAATAAACACAGAGAGAAGTGAAGAAATCAAATGCCTAAGCAGTTATTACAAAGGAAAATGAAGCACAATCAGATTAAGAAAAGATACCAACCAAGAACAGATTCACACATTGCTCAAGCTGTGACAGACCATAATATCCCATAATACTTCTATTTCTAACACTAGAAACTTAGTACCAGGCAATCAGAAGGCATTCAACAAATATGTGTGGAATGAATGAATGAATGCCAACTACACAGTGGCAGAGCTGTAAATAACAGACACTAAACTGCTGTCATAGCTACACGAAAACCTCCTTTATATATGGCATGAAAAGAGTTAGCTTTTTTTTTATTTTTTATTTTTTATTTTTTTTTAACCCAGATCTCCTAGTCAATTGTGCTTCTTATTCCCAGTTCTGTCTTTGGAAATGAAGCTCAGTATACATTGAGGCTAAACATCTGGGGAATGACTAAATTTTTATACAAATTAATTGACTTGCTCAGGTATTTTATTACTGAGAAGACATGAGCTATATAATGTTTCTCCGGTCTGCTTTAAGTGTTGCCATGGTGTACCTTCCGAACAACATCAAGGTAATATAACTTGTGTTAATTGGGTTTATATTATGTATCAAGCACTAAATACATATTATCCTAAGCTTCCAGTTAAGGGTTAAGAAAAAGTTAAGACTCAGAAACACTGAGACCACACAACTGGTATAAGGTAGAGTCAGAATTCAAACCCAGATCTTTCCAAAGCATTCTCTTTTCATCACCATATTTCACAGATACAACCACTGCTGGGTTATCCAACATATTTATAAAATATCCATGAATTTAAGGGAAATGATCATCATTTACCATATAACCTAATTCAAAATTTACTAACAATTTAAACACAATGTCACCCTTAATAGAAACTCCTTCGGTATGTTATATATTATGTCTGACTGTGCCTTTGGAGATGAAGATGTGCTCCATGTTTTTAATCATTCATTCATTAAAAAAAATCCTTTTCACAACACATTTTTTCAGGATGACTATTCCCATTTCTAAATGGTTAAACTGTCAGTAAGAATGGTATCTTCTTTCCAAGTCTAGGTTAGAGTTTAGATTACGGTGAGTTCTTACATTGTGGTTTTTATACTTTAATGTAGTCTCCCTTTTTAAAAAAACCTTCATTATTTATTAATTATAAAAACAATATAGGTTTATTATAAAAAATTTAAAACTACAAAAAAGCATAAAAGGATAAATAAAATCTGTTTACCTAGAGATAATCATTGGTGGGATACTGGTATATTTTTTCAGTCTTTTTTTAAAAATAAAGATGCACATATGTATGTACATACAATCAGTATACATATGTAATACTTGTGTAATATAAGTACTTCTACATGCTGTTGCTTTCTCTTAAAATATATCATGATCATTTTCCCTTGTCATTAAATTTCCTTCAAAAATATATGCTTAAAGGCTGAATAGGTCACTGCTGAATGACTACGCCAAGAATTTTTAGGCCAAAATTCTATTACTGGATATTTATAATGCTGCCAAATTTCCTGTAGATATCTCTGATGAAAACATTAAGTTAAACAAATTCTGAGTAGAACCACTGGGTTCTAGTGGTTCATTGGGACATCAAGATTTGTAGGAGTTTTAACCATATTGGCAAAGAGCTATTCGAAAGCTCAAACACCAGTGATATTTGACAGAGCAGGTTTCACTGCACCCAGACAATGCTAGGTATTATCATTTTAAAACTTTTAGTTTATTTAATAGTGAAAAATCTCTCACTCATGTGTTAATCTGCATTCTGTTGACTACTAGGGATACTGAATTTTTATCATGTTTGTTGCCTTGTGTCCATTGCCTATTTTTCTGTTGGTATGTTTGGAATTTTCCTAGCATTTTATAACTAATATATATTAAACAGGGTGATGATTTTTCTATTGTACATTCCTAACATATAGCATTATGTTATATAACCTAAATATATTTTAAACATGTTCTAAAGTACAAAGCATGCCATTCAATTTACTGTTAAATATAAATTTAAAATATAAACTTTCTTCTACATTTCATATACAATCAACAACTAAATAAGAATCATCAACTAAAACAAGAAAAACAGAATTCAAAGTGGCTGGTTTATAATAACCATGTTAAGAGATGCTGTCAGCATTGAATCTGATGTGAAACACCATATATGTTTCTATGCAACTTTTGAAAAGGCCAATCTTATTTTTATTTGCCTGGAGTAACTGATCATAAGATTGGAGGGTTCCATGAAACCTCTTTATCTTTTCCCTTTAGCTTTATTAAGCTATCTTTCTAACTCAAATTCCCATAGATACCTGTATTTTTTAAAATGCAGATTATTCTTTAATTGCCCCTCCTCCAAAAGTAATTGTCAGTAACACCTAATGAATTAATCCCTTTCATCCATAATGTAAGGAACATTAATAATAACAAATTTTTAGTACCTGGAAATGGAGCAAGGAATACTAAGAGAGGAGTAGTTGATACAAGATAAAGTTAATTATAATTTTTCAGAGCTAGTCCTATTCTTAGTATGCAAGCAACTTACATCAAAATTTCAGACCATTTTTTAAAAGTAACATTATCAATAAGCTTTCAGAGAAAGCTAAGGTTCAACCACTTTATAATGAGAAGTATGCAATAAACCAACAATCCCAGATACTAGGGAATGTCGTTTTCATAAGCAGCTTTCTTATAAAACGTATTTCATACGAATGACAGTAGAAGGTTTATTTCAGGGAAACCAATCAGGTATAACTTACCACATCCCGAAAGACAACAGCACGAAGGCGATTGATATCAACATCCTGAAGAAGTCTATCCGGATCCTTAATAGGAGAAAGGTTACCTGGAACATTTTCCAATGGAGTCTTTGAAAATAAAAAGAATTGTGAATAGATAATATATTACAGATAATATATAGAAGTATCACTTCTTAATTCAGGCTAAACTGGTCACATCATGTATCTCCACCTCTCTGAGTTAACATTTATTGATCATAATCCTCTATTACAATGCATATTTTCTGCTCTCTACTCATGTCATGGTTTCCATACTAGCATTCTTGTTCTTTATTGGCACAGCTACCACTATAGACTCATAAAGGCAGCTAAAGTTATAGCAGAATAAAGATTCGTCTTGGACTTCAGAAGATTTCCTGAGCCTCATTTCTCTACCTCTAGTTAACAAATCTCTTTGAGTCTCTGGGTTCATTTATCCATCATGCTTTTATAATATATGAGATTATTATACTACACTAGTATATGAGATTTTGTATGAGTAACCATTTCATGGTCTATCCAAGGTTAGAAACGGTAAGATTAAAAAAAATCAGTCACAGCCCATTAAAGCTGAAAGACATTAAAGATTGTTACCAACAAAACATTTTATAGTTGGAGGAAAAACATCTACATATTTCAGGTAATGTAGTCACATAGTAGACTACTAAGTGAACTAGGGTCCCTGAAACTCAATCAAGTACTTTCTCACTTATACAGTGTGTTAAAAATTGTATGGATTAAATTAGATAATATGTATAATGCAAAATACAATTCCAGCCCATAATAGGTATGCACTTGTTGTTACTCTAACAATGAAAAATAAACAGGGTACCTTCTATTTCTCAATGAATGTCAATCATGATATTCTAGCCCAAAATTAAAATGTTTGATTCCTTGGCAGCACACCATAGTAAAAAGAGCATAGTATTTAAAGGTTGATAGTATTTGGTTTCCATTACAATTCCAAAACTTCTGGCTATATGACCATCGGTGAGAAGTTAACCTCTCTGAACTTCAGCTACATCATCTGAATAACAGACTAATAATATTTACTACAGGATGGTTAAAGAATACATAATTTACAGCATAAATGAATTTATAACATAGATTTTAAGATTAGAAATATTTTCTTTTCTACATTTCTCTACCCCAATCTAATTTGATCCTTATAAAGACAACATGATAGGAGAAGCTTGTGTAATTGTTGCTTTTCACACAGTATAAAAATGAGGTCACATGAAGGTATGGGATTCATGCAAGAAACTTGCAAGAAACTTTCCCACTGCATTAAAAAATTACTCGATTTACTTCCTAAAATATCACATAAGAAACACATAAACACAGGAAGGAAAAAAACAGAAACACCACTCAGATCCATTCATTGTTGTGAAATGTCAAATCTTCCCCTAGTATTTTTACATTCATCGCTACTTACCCAATTTTCACTGCCAAAGTTCTTGCCAGATAAATACTGATTAGCTCAAGTAAGTTACTACCAATTTCCTTCCCACTGGGCTTTTCTGTCCATATTCTACAATCAGTGAAATACTAGTTATAAAAATCTTTAAGGACTTTCTATTATCTACTTTATTTAGTATATCTACAAATTACTAAATACATTACTATTTTGAAGTGCTTACATCTCAAAGGTGTCACCTTCAAAATACTATTTATTCGTTTCACGACAATATATTAAGTGGCAAACTGCTAGACGGGGAACAAATCAGTAATAACTGAATGTTCACTGCATGCCAGAAATCAAAGCATGTCAGTCTATTATCACTTTTTGTCTAATTAATACAAACACTCTGTAAATTAAGATTTGTATCCATTTTAAAGATTAGAAAATGGAGGCACAGAAATTTAAGAGATTTCTCTCAGGTCGCAAAACCAGTTAAGTGGTAAAGCCAGAATACAAACTCAGAACTGTCTGATTCTAGAGTTGTCCTCTTTTTACAAAGTACTCATAGTGCTATAAATACTCTGAAGTGGCCGGGCGTGGTGGCTCATGCCTGTAATCCCAGCACTTTGGGAGGCCAAGGTGAGTGATCATGAGGTCAAGAGATCTAGACCATCCTGGCCAATGTGGTGAAACCCCGTCTCCACTAAAAATAGAAAAATTAGCTGGGCGTGGTGGCACACATCTGTAGTCCCAGCTACTTGGGAGGTTGAGGCAGGAGAATCGCTTGAATCCGGGAGGCGGAGGTTGCAGTGAGCCGAGATCGTGCCACTCCACTCCACCCTGGCAACAGAGCGAGACTCCATCTCAAAAACAAAAAAAATTACTCTGAAGTTACAAAGATCTATAACACATAGACACTGCCCTCAAGTACCTATCTGTCTACTATGCCTACACAAATGATATCAGGCATTACTGATGATCCATTTGTATTTAATTTCCCAAACCAAATAAGAGCACTATGGAGTCCTGTGAGCAGTAAATAATATATAGTCAAATTACAAATGTTCTCTGACAGTAGTGAAAAAGAAAAAAGTTACAACACTGCAAATAACCAACGAATAGGATAAATATGTGGTCAGTCTGCTTGCCATCTGCAGAAGTTTAAAGCAATAGAACTTTTAAGATGAATTAAACTTCTATTTCATACCTTCACTTATTGAGCAAAAAGTTACTGTATCAATATTAAACATGTAATTACAAGTGTAATGAGTGATAACAGACCTATGTAATTTTATGAAAACAACAAACAGAAGAAACAACCCTAGACTGACTGGGGTGGTAGCGAGGGTGTCAAAAAACATTTTCCTGAGAAAATGTAGCATTTAAGGTAACCTAGCAGTTGCATAGATTTTAGCTGGATAAAAAATAAGGATGAATACTTTATGGAAAGGAAATCATATAAAAGTCTGAGAAGTTAGGGGGAATAGCTTCTTCTGATGAACAGAATGAAGTCTATGGTATGACTAAAACAGCACAAGCAAGGGTAAAGGGCTGAGAGCTGCTGCTGGAGAAGTAAGCAAGGACCAGGCACAGAACCTCAAAAAGCATGTTAATGAAACTGGATGTGACGCCAAGGGCCAGTTAAGCATATGATAAAGAGAGCTAATTTAGAAAGAAAATTAATAGTATATTTCAAAATACTCCATTCACTGAATGGGCATTCAGTGAGTTTTTGTTGACTATTATGCCTACCCATTTAAAAGGAGAATTATTCATACATTAAATTCTGTGAAAATATATGACTATTAAAAATAGAAATAACAGTTTTTAGTGCTAATTATAATATTTGTAAGAACTTTATTAAGTAGAAATTGTTAGTAACTTCATTTAATAACCAAAACACACAAATCTCAGAGAAGTTAAGTAATCTTGGTAACAAAATTGTGAAGCAGCCTAGAGCTGCCTAATGACAATGCCCTTGCTCTCTATCACTGAGCAATACCATGGCACTTTGTTCTCATCAACTTAAAAAAGATTTTTTTCAGGTCAATTATATTTGACCAAAAAAAAAAGTTTACTTACCTTCGAAGCTGCTGTAGCAGTCACACTTTGAGGAACTTCCTGAGGTTTACTGCTTCCATGGGAAGATTTATTTCCCCTGTCTCTCTGTCTTTGCCGACATTCTAAACAGTTTCTCACAGCAACACAACAAACTATTTAAAAATTCAAAAACATATTGTTAATATAAATTGTTGACTTTGATATCCTGGGAAAAGTTGCAAGTTTATTTCTTCTTCCCTTTCTTTCCCCTTGCTTCATAAACTATTAATCTTAAAATCAACTAGATCAATAATTTTCAAAATTATGAAATACAGTAGTGAAAGTACCTACAAAATATACATATAGTTAAAAATAAAACAAAATACCCATATACCACCAGCCAGCTGAAGAAATAAAACATTACCAGAGGCTCTGACACCCCCAATGTATCCTTCCTTATTCTGTTACCCTCTGAGTTTCACAGTTCTGAATTTATGGATCAATAAAATATTTTTAAACATAAAATTCATATCTGATTTAAAAATTTAATAAAGCTTCTGCCCTTAATTTGACTATCTTGTCGACTCTACTGAGCACAACTTCCCATTTCGGGCAATAATAGAGTACATCAGTATACTCAAGTCTCACAGGTCCCCAAATTCACCTTCCTTCATGGTGGGAAAGTCTCTGGGCTTTGTCAATAAGCATTCAATATGTACATGTTTTTATTTATTCATTTATTTTAAGAAGCAATAGAATACTGTAACAAGTAGTACAGAGTTTGAAATCAGACCATGACCTGAGTTTGAATCCTGTATTTTCCAGTTTGGAGCTGTGTGGTTTTAGGCTAGCTGCTTAAACTATCTGTGCCTCAGTTTTAGCATATGTAAAATGAGGATGAACAAAGTAACTGCCTTAGAGGGCTGTTGTGAGGATTAACTGAATTAATATATAGAAAGTGCTTAGAACAGTAAATAGCATAGGAGGTAATATAAGTGTTTTATTATTATTCACTTATAAAAGTTTCCTGTGGTTGATTAAACAACTAAATGTGCTAGTAGTATTAGGATAAAAATGAAATAGGGAGTAAAGTCTTGGACTATATTTAAAAATAAAAGTACAGAATAACCAAATAAATGCAGGTTTCAAGATACTGAGCCATTTTAAAAATATATATATATATATCTCTTTCTCACACAGTTCATTTGACAGCTCTTGTTATATGTCAATGGAAATGTCTTTAATGGCCCACCGTCAGTTAACCCACACCTCTTGGTTGCCAGAAAGATCTTAATGTGGTCAATCTTTCTCTTATAATGAATACAAAATGATTCCTCTCAGCTTGCCTGTCTTTAAATAAATAATACGAAACAAACAAACAAAAAAGGTTTCATCCCACCATTCTTAAACCAAGTCTTTGTTCCTTTCTTGAATCAGAAAGGAATTTTTGATAAAATCTTTAAAAGTTATGGGTGAAAACAGTACATATCAGGAACGTCCTTCCTATTTCATGCCTTGCAGTTCTTATGTCCTGCTCATGATCTAAGGCAAGTACAAAAACAGCAGTTTTCTGGTTGTTTTGAAAGTCTAAATAGTGTAAATAAATGTTCCTTTTAAGAGAGGTAGAAATGGTTCTTATCTAAAGAATTCATTCAGATTTACTAAGAGGTTTCAGTGCTAAAGTTTCACTGCCACACAGATAAAAGGTGAACAGCATGGGTATAACAATGTTTATTAGGGACATTTGTTCACCCCAAGAAACAGTAAGATTGGGATAGTTTATTTTAACCTTCTAGCATTATGTGTATCTGACATGTTTGTGAGGCCAGGACACTACCCTCAGTATTGGTTTACCAAAATTGGATTCATAAATGGATTTGCATTAAAAATCACTTCAATGACAAATGTTAGTCTTACTAATTTTGAAAGAATTCCAAGTATATTTCACTCTTGATTTCAAACTATGAACCATTAAAGATGATCAGTTCTGTGAAATCTCCAATGTGAAGGCATAATTTTTTAAAATTTAGTAATTCTGATTAATTATAAAAATAATCTCTGTATCTCAAGATAATCTCCATATTATATAATCATCAACTTATATCATTAATATTTTATGTACCATAGTGCCTTATAAAGGTGCTCTGTAGATAATTATTTGACATGCACTATTGTTTTAACAGACTTACCTAATCTTAGGCACTGTCGCATTAAACCTCCAGAAGACATGTTTTTCTCAGCTTCAATCTCACTAAAATTTAGAGAGCTTGCAAACACAAGTACATCAACCATAGCCATCAGCCGGCTGAGGAAAGTTACTGCTGTCTCAGCTGACATGCCTTGTGTCACTTCAATATTTTCCAATTCCGTCTTTAAAAAAGTAGAAGATTTAAGTCTTGTTTAAAATTTGGAAATTTGGAAATATAATACATATACATACATACTACAAGTGAACATAAATTTAATATATTTACCATATTTTATAAATAAAATAAATGTTCAACTAATTCCATATATCACCAGAGCTGGTTACCAAATTCGGTTACTTTACCTATCAATTATCCTTGAATAAAGGAAAAGCCCATTTTAAAATCAACATTAGTTTTAAATGTCTTTAGTTATAAAAATGACATCCTAAACTTAAGATCATTTCACAAAGATATTTAGACAGAACCACATATGTGTACTTATACTAGTTTTGTTTTGTAATTTATAAAGATTTTAAATTGATATTTCTTTTCTAAAATCTTCATTCCCATTAATAAAAATATATGCTTTGATTTTTCTTTCCTATAGATGTATAATGAATAATAGGGAAAATACATGGTAATTTAACTTAGTATCAAAATGAGACGGCTGTCAAATTAGAATGCATAACAATTTCTTATCCATTTTAGAATAAACTGAAACTACTAGGTACTTTACATGTACGATAAAACTCTAGAGTAAAAATAATCAAGATCGCTAACTCATCTGTAGATATTTAATTCGTGACTTATAAAACACTAGTAATAAAAAGAATCATAGCATTCTAGATTGGAAAACTGTACTTTCACTAAATTTCTGATTTCAGAGGGAATATTACAAAGCATTGTGTTTCTTAAAATGCACAACTTTATGGTTTTTTAAACAATGTCAACATTTCTTATTTTGTTTTGCACCATGGACTATACAGCATTTTAATTATTTTTGTTCCTTAGGACTAGGCCTCATTTTATCAGTGCCTCAAGGAACCAAGGAAGGGAATACTTCATAAGTAAAAAAAAATTATTTAAATTTTCTGAAAATGGACACACTAGCCATTCCAATCAACATTAACTCTTAACCAAATGATAAATTCAACTACAAGGTTAGCATATGTAATAGGTATCTATTCCTATTTAATGTTCCATTTTGACACTGTTTATAGCCATCCTTATACCTAAACTTCTTCCTGCTTGGAAGAAGCAGGAGCATTAACATGGAAACGTGAGCAGAAAACACTGAAAAAAGAACTCAAAATACTCAAAACATTTCTTGTGCACAAAGTGGGTAATAAAAAGGATAGGTGACTACTACAAGCATTATATAACTAAGCTCAGTTTTAAATGATGTATAAAATGTAACAACCATTCCTCCTTCCATTTAACAGCAAAATAGGGTTAAAACCATTCTCTCTAAAATGAGCCTGGAAAGAGACAGAAATGTGTTTTCAGTTGTTACAACATTATGCCAATTCAGTACACACGGCATAAAGAAATGATTAATTCATTACTTGGATTTTAAAATGCAGATTCTTTACTTCTTAGCACTTCATGAATATACAGCATCACTTCATAATATCAATTAAAAATCTATGACCATGACATAATAGCTCATAAGAAAGAGCAAAAAATTCATTTTAAATCTGTTTTCAATTTTAAATGTTCTATAAAGGAATTTCTGAAGAACTTGGCCATTTCTTAGGTCTATCAAATACTACAAATAATTTTTCAAATGTTAGAATTCAGAATATCTAGATCTGTGTTCACAAATTCTTCATCATTTTGAATCACTGAAATTGCAGATAGCTATCTCTCTATATTCATTATTTAATGGTTTTGAGTGTTTTGACCTGTCAAACTATGCTTTCATTTTAAAATGAGTGAATTATAAATAGAATTATTAAGGTGTCCATATAATCCACCAAAGTGTTTTTTTGACTGAAAAAATTAAATTTTAGAGTAGAAGGCACTTTCAACACAATAGTCTAAAAGAGAATTTGTATTCCATTTTATATAAAAGTAATTTAAAAATGAAGTATGTAAGCATCAAAAGATAGGGCTAAAAAATAAAGATCACTCTCATACAATTATTAAATCTTAAAATAATATATTTCATCCAATTTACTTTCCTTAGAACCAATTAAAATCTGATTGTACATATGACTGTAACACCATTGTGTTCAATATGATAGTTTAGGGATTATTGTGCATAATAAAATAGTAATACATCAATGCATTGGGAAAATAATCCTTTCAATGACTCTTTTAAATATACAAAAGATATGTCTCATGTTAAAGATGATATGAAAACTCAAAATATAACCAAGTCAAAAATTTCATAAATAAGTAAAAATAAAACTTGAAACTGAAAGCTGAAAATTACTACAAAAGTAATACTAACCTTAGAACCCTGGACATGCATTAGACAAAACAGACAACAGACCAAAAAAGTACAAGAAAAGGAAATTATTAAATTAAATGAAAATACAATGTAAAATTGAAACACAAAATAATATATTTAAAAATTATATTTGATTATTTTATTAAAAGCAAAATTCTCAGAAGAGATTTTCATTTTATAAATTATACATGATCAAGGTTAAATATCAAATATTTAGACTTCAACTTATTTTTATTGTAGTAACTCTGCCCAAATAATGTATATAAGTATAGTTCATATATTAGAAATAATGCATACTCTATTTTACAAAACAAGTATCTTTTCCTATAATTAACGGAACATTTTAATAAATAAGCTAACATAATGCCTCTGCAAAATCCCTACCTCAATTCTGGTTTAGGCAGAAATGACTCAGGGAAATGAACTATTTATACCAACCTCTAGAATTTTCTATAAGGAAATAATGTAATTTGTATTCTCAAATATACAGAATGCTTCCTATAGTTGAAAATTCTGAGAAGTTAATAAAATAACAAAATATTTGAGAGATTATAACTTATAAACCACTTTTCCATGCTAGAAAATAACTTGATATACTAAATGAGGCCTGAATATGAATAAAGGTAATTAAATAGGTATTATACTAAGTTTAAGATTCTTATTACATTAATAATTATATTCATTATATTCAAATATCAGATAGAATTAGGTTTCACAATAAAAATCATCAACTATTCTTTCTAATTTTTGACAAGTACATGTGAGTATAAATCTTAAAATATGCTATTTTCATGGTACATTGTATAGGAAAACATATAAAAGCATCCTGAGAATAGTAAAGTATGATCAGTCCTATGACATAAACAAAAGAACAGCAAAACCAACAACATTATTCATAATTTTTCCAAATCTATTTATGATACATTCTGATAATAAAAATAAACTAAAATTAAGACTTTGTTATTTTTGGACAGAATAGAAAAAGCAGCTCTTCTTTCTTATAATTATGAAACTATTAGGAGAGCTAGAAATGTCAGTCTCTACTATTTTTCTGGGACAGAGAAAATTAAGCCCTGAATTAAGCTCCATAATATTCAGTGTTCTGGATGGCTGACTAAAGTGGTCAACTTAAAATCACAAAGTGTGCAATTTGTGGTTGATCCATGTTCTTTGCTTTTCTTTTTCTTCTCCAATTTTTCACTTTCATTTATGACCAAGTTAAACAATATATTAGAGAATAAATGAGAGGATTCAATTAACTAGTCACAGAAACATCAACTAAAAAAATCAACAACAACAAAAATAATGCTGCTTTCCCAAAGCAAAGATTGGCCAAACTACATACTAAGAGGTCTATTTTTTTTCCCTGAGTACAGTTAAAACTATTGGTCTAACTCGGAGATCTGAAACTATTTTTGTAATTTATTTTCTATGCTACATATGAATTTAAGTAATCTGGGCAAAACTGAAACTCCCATAAAGTGCTGCTTCTTCAAGAGTACTAAGTTCAAGGTGCTCAAACTATCATTATAAACAATATATATATATTCTTTTTTTCTTAAGTTTCCATTAAGATATGTACCTTCCAACTAAGATTAAACAGTTCAAAAATTTTCTTCCATGATGATGATACTATAACAGCAATACAAAAATGTTATCTCTAGTATAAATTACTGTACTCATCTAAATTTCCAGGGCAGAAAAGAGACCACTTCTATGTCAATCTCACAGAAACAGCAGACAAAAAATATTTGTTTATGTATTGTCTATTGCTGCTTTTGTACTATCACAGCAGAGTTGACTAGCTGTGACAGATAACAATACTGCCAATGAAACCTAAACTATTTCCCATCTGGCCCCATACACAAAAGTTTGTGAACTACTGCCATAAACCATTATTATTCCTATTTCTTCATAAAATGCACATAAGAATATTCTGAAAAACTATATATATATAAACAAAATTACCAGCTCACTCAAACGTTAGTTTCAAATGTTTCCATCTCTCTTCATATATCTAGGATTAAAATTCTAAAAGCACCTACAAGACAATGTTTCCTTTCAGTAATCTTCACGTTGCCAATGTTTCCTTTTTTCACTTATCCCTTCCAAAATTCTCTTTTGGCTTTTTACACTTTAAATTTAAATATAAAAAGCCCAAATATTCGGTTTAATTTCCCTCATTATTCAACCTCCTCTTTCCCACTTTTTCCCTCTGCTACGTTACAACTTCTAGCAAGAATATTATACAACCCAGTAATACAAAAACAACATTCATAATAGAAAAACAACATTCAGCAGTCAGCACCAATCATAGTTCTACCAGATACAAAATGGGAGAAAGGTTCGGCTATTTCTCTTAAGGAAGCAATTCATTCTAAAAACATAAAACCAGGTATGTTGTACAACCAGGCATAGGTCCAAACAGTTAATGGGCCAAAATAACAGAAATATAGAAATTGAGAAAATAAACAAAGGTTTCTATAATTGAATGAATTCCCAAGCCTGTTGAGATAGTCTAGGTAATAAATAATTTTAAATTCCAAACTATAGTGGTCAAAATTGAATCGTAATAATTTTGGAAGCCAACCTCAAAGTGTCAGTATCTTTACTGTACAATCATCATAAAACAAATAAGCAAATTTGACTGGTGCAATAGTATGTATGTTATAGTTTACTTCATTACTTTAATATTCTATCTTAATAGTTAAAGATCTTTTGCCTTTAAAATTTGGAAAACTATTTAGTAATGTGAATATTTTAAACCTATACAAATTGAAATAACTTATTGCTAAACTGTTTTTTTTACATAAGAAGCATTTTATGTTCCATGCAAAATTTAAAAACATTCAATATTACATTTCAAAGTGAATTTCAATACAACCTTTCAAAAATTTCTTCATAACAAATGATAATTTATAAAACAAAATGCAATTTATATGATCAAGAAAAATGTCACAAAGAAAATATTGATTTATTCAGTCTTCAATATATAAAACAAAAAACACGTTGGCCGGGAGCAGTGGCTCATGCCTGTAATCCCTGCACTTTGGGAGGTTGAGACAGGCAGATCATTTGAGGTCAGGAGTTTGAAACCAGCCTGGCCAACATAGTGAAACCCCATAACTACTAAAAATACAAAAATTAGCTGGGTGTGGTGGTGCACACCTATAATCCCAGCTACTTGGGAGGCTGAGGCAGAGGAATTGCTTGAACCCAGGAGGCGGAGGTTGCAGTGAGCTGAGATCGCCCTACTCTGCTCCAGCCTGGGTCACAGAATGATACTCTGTCAAAAAAAAAAAAAAAAAAAAAGAAAAGAGAAGAAAAAAATGCCCTCTATGTCTCACTATTAGAAAGCATTTTAAAAATCATACACAACTCTCAATTTACCAGAATTTGGTATAAATCACCAGAGGAAAAGAGAGATTAAAGAAAAGGAGTGGTGTATGTATACTTGCACTCTTCACACACCATCAACGATTTATACTGTTCTTCTTAGCTCCATTTCCTTGGTTCGGCTGCTAATTTGATTAAGGCCCTACTGGTGACTTGCTCTGTTGCATTCCTCCTTCTGAACTGGAATGCTTCCCTTTGTGGACTTCTTGAGCAAATTCATGAATAAAACAGAAGAGTAAGGCCTGGGGAAAGTGTGTGAGGATATAGCCTATGGCTGCTAATGTTGAAGTTTCAAGGCTGCTCTGGTGATGGCGGTGGCATTAACAAAAGAACAGTAAGAAAAAGAGTCATGTAGAAAAAGCTTGTTAATGATGAAATACACTTAGAGATCAACTTGGAAACAGTGTCTCACCAACTAAAGCACATCTTAGTAAAATGAAATATTTCCCTCTGGCAAAGGTATGCTTTCTGAGCCTAAGGATGAGTTTCTAATACGGCAACAAGAACGTGGGTAATATGGGAAGCAAAATTCTATATTCTTTCCCATCTGAGCAAGTAGCTATGGAGTCTGCCTTGGTATGAATCAAAGATTTTGTTTTTAATGACAACTAAAATACAAAGTTAACATTGACATATTATATTTTAAATGACATACACAATTAACATTAAATGCCTTTAAAATGTATTATATTAACACATTTCAATGTTTTATATAGAAACAAATCAAGACAAGGCTAGATTTTGTAAAATAAATGTTGAATCAGTAAATAAATGAAAATGTTAAATAACAAGGATTTTAAGAGTTTATTTATACTACAGATTTGAAGAGATATACAATATCTTTGATGAAGAATGCAATACTCTTCTGATGAAGTATTCATCAGAATTACCAGAGAAATATTTTCATAAGCACACACAGCTGGAACCCAACACTGATAAACAAAAGTGGTGGAAATAGAAATTTAAATGGTTAAAAATTTGCCTAAAAAGTACAGGTCTGGTTAAAATATGTTTATAGCCTAGACCACCACTGAAATGCTAAAGTCATGTATTTATAAAATATAACCACTAGATGGAGGCAAAGTACTTACAGTTGGTGATGTAGCAGCAGAGAGCAAAGGTAAAATTCCTCCACAAGCAATGATGATGTTGTCTACCATTTGGGAAATGAGGTGAATTGTGTTATGTACAAAAATAATATTTTCATTGCTATTGACAAAATCCATTACAGACTTTGTGGAATGGCTAAAATACAGAAAACAGAAATGAGTATGTTTTGGCTTACTTAAATGAAAAGCTTAGACAATTAGAATAACAAGTGAAAAATTATAGAACTGTAGGAGCTAGCCATATTTAAAATTAAATTATAAAATAAAGCAATTTATAATTGAGATATCATATTACCAAAAACTAAGCATTCATCTCCACAGGATTTTGTTGTATCCAAGTATATTAACTCATTATATTATTACTTTGCTTGAAAAATACAGTACTAGATTCTAAGACATATGACTGACTCAACAAATTTGGCTAAAAATATTTATTTTGCCAAATCTGATTGTTTTTTGTTGAAAGGCAAAACCTTTTAAATATAAAAAGTATGTCTAATGTTAAAAATAATATGGAAACTCAAAATATAACCAATTCAAAATTTTCATAACCATAAATAAAATTTGAAACCGAAAACCTAAAAATTTAACTGAAAGTTCTATTTTGTAGGCAGTTTCAATCTGTCACATCCCCAATGACTTCAGCCCCACCTTTGACTAGTCACATTGAAATGTATACTGTTAAAGAAGTGACATGATAGGGGAGTATAAATAAATCAGTACAAATTCAAGAACTTATTTAATAAGAAAAGGAAAAAATCTCAAAGTAAGTTGGTAGTACAGTGTTCTCATACAAAACATACAATGTAGATGTCAAAAAAATACCCTGCTTTCGTTTGGTGTCAGTCAAGAATATAATTTTTTTTTTTCTTTTTGAGAAAGGATCTCTGCTGTCACCCAGGCTAGAGTGTAGTGGTGGGATCATGGCTTAGTGCATCCTCAACCTCCCTGGGCCCAGGAGATTCCCGAGTAGCTGGGACTACAGGTGGACACCACCACGCCTAGTTAATGTTTGTGAAAACAGGGTCTTGCCCTGGTCTTGAACTCCTGAGCTCCAGCTATCCTCCCGCCTTGGCCTCCCAAAGTGCTGGGATTATAGATGTGAGCCACCACATCTAGCCTGAACTGCTTTTAATGGGAAAAAAAATAAGATTAAAAAAAAGAAATTACTTCATGGTCAAAATTGAGTCAATAATTCTCACCCTTTTAGAGTTGTGAATTATTATCTATCACTGTGTATCTTAAATTTCAAGATGTTTCTCCCTGTCCTAAAAATAAAGTGCTACCTTTAAAAAATTTAAATTACATTAAATTCTACCTGGGTAATTTCATGAGAGCCCATTAAAGAAAACAAAAACACAGAGTAGGTGGATGGAAAAAAAGCTGAGTATCACTCACTTGGAGGCTACTGATATTATAATTATCAAATTACATAATTTATCTCCATACATTGGTCTTCATGTTAATAGCAATATATTTCATGGTATTTAGGTTTCCTTAGTTACCATCTCTAGGTAATTTATCATATAACAATTAGCAATGAAAGTATATGAGTAGTCTAAGAACAAATTGATCAAATAAAATCAAAAGTAAAATCTTTCTATGGCAGACTTTATTGACTTCTTCCACAACAGTCGTAACTTTTTCCCTGCTAACACACATTTTATATTTTGTTTTATTATTGAGCTTGATTGGGTATAGGAAAGACTAGCCTAACCCTAGTTACTAGTTAATTAACCAGTATTAGTCTCTAAAAGCCAGCCATTATAATCCCATTTTCTTTTTCTGATGATTGAAAGAAGGATGTGATCCTGCTGGCTCACGAGATATAAGGGGGAAATTTCTTGACGGGCTTCTTTTAAAAAAAAGAAGAAAAGAGGAGAAGAAAAAGTGAAAGAGGAGAGAGAAGAAGAGGAGGCAGAGGAAAAACAGGAAGAAGAGGAAGGAAGAAGAGTCATCTCTGCCTTTTAATTTGGGCAGGTTTCTTATGATGAATTGAGGTTGGGAGCTGAAGCAGCCACCTTGAATCCTAAAAGGAAAATGAGGAGAAGCATGGAAGCCAACATTTCTAAGAATGTTGTGCTAGATCATTTAAGTTGCCCTTGCTACTTATATCCATCAACTTCCTAATTGTATTCATGCCTATGTAAATGATGTTCTCTCTTAATTAATTTGTTTCACGTTTACTATTAAAAAATTAAATTGAAAATTTAGAAATGCCATGGTTTAATTTATGTAGATTTGTTGTCTAAGTTATCATCTTTGAACTGATATCCACTAACTGCTTAAATACTACAGGCTCTGAATACACATGTCACAGGGTGATTTTAAACTTTAAACAGTATATATTATAATATTATCACTAATAAATTTAGTACATGGTATTAATTTAAACAAGCTACAAGAAAAATGTGGAAATTCCTTTAATCAAGGCAGATTTTTGGTTTTGTCAAAACCAAATAGAATAGGCAATGGCATATTTTAAATATTTGCTTTTAATTTATAAAAAAGAAATACTTCTACCTCCTCCAAACATGTACATCAGTTTCTAATGCAAATAGTAAATCAGTGAGAAGCCGCTGGTGCATTGGAGACCATTTAAACTCAGGAATACGAAACATTGTAGTCCGTGGACCTGGGCTAAACTGGCGCCGCTGTTCCTCAGTCATTGGCATTCCTCGAAATCCTAAATCAACTCGGAGATCTCGGTCTTGTTGGGTGATAGACCGACCCTGCACAGCCTAAAGAAGGAAAAGATGAACTTTTGTGGAATACAAAAGAAATGCCTCATTTTAAAATGAAACTGTGAGTATAGTAAAGTGAATAATGCTTTAATGCTTTAGCATATGACTTTAGCAGTTTAATATATTTCACATATATTATTCACCTGGTAATTCCTTGCACAGGAAACTTTTTGGGCTGAAGTCTCCATTATTGCTTTTATTTTACTATTGCAGAAACTAGGCAAGATAATCAAATACCTAAAGTTAACACCAAAGTTCACACTGAAAACCAGACCCCTTTACCCCATTAAGAGTCTTTAAATTAGACCACATTACTTCCTTCATGAAGTGAGCATATACACAGTGAAGTATACTGGATATATGTCATCAACTAATTGTAACTAAAGCACAAGATTAGAAAAAATATTACTTGACAGTTTCAAGTTAACTTTGAAGTCTGTTTCACTTACAGTACTTCAATTCAAAAACACAAATGCATTTGATAAGTTAGAAAACAAACCAGAAAAATGTCTATAAACTCCAAATGAAAAACAGGCAAGCCTAGTGTTCAACAGGCAAGCCTATTGTTCAATAAACAATGCACGATGTTTTCCTTTATTTTACATCTGTATCTAATTCAATATGCTCATCTCCTGCCAATTATCACTACAATGCAACTGCCACAAAAATGGAAATTGGCAGTTAGAGAAAAAATAAAAATACTTTCCCCACACACGATATATTATGAAGGATTCTTACTGGAGTACAAAGACACAAGACAGGCATGGTTTACTCTTCATAGTATAAACCTAATGGAAACACATTCAATGTATTTTCAATGACATTAAAAGGCAAGTGGGGCACCCAGAGGATAACAAAACCCAAGTCATTAATGGTAAATGTATTCTTATTTCTTCAACTCTTAACCATAAGGTATTATTTATCCTAGAAAATAAAGAAACAGTCATAACTCAGAGCTCAACAATTAAAATCCATATCAGAAAACATCATCTGTTTTTAGCTTTATTCCAGTGAGGTCAAAACTGAAGCACTAACATTTCCTAACAACCAGACCTAAGAGTCTTTAATTGTCTTATAACAAATTTCTATTCATGTGGTTGAACAGAAAATTCTCACTGCTAACAATTCTAATTTTTCTCAGCCATATTACCTACCTCACAGGGTTGTTGTGAGGATTAAATCTGAAAACATATAGCACAGTGCCCGGAACATAGTAGGCACTGGATAAATAACAGTTCCCTTTTCCCTTCCCCTTCATTTATCAGTTCAATCTGGGCTCCAAGTCCTCTTTTCTATAATCCACAGAACAGGGTTGGGCCTGAAGCTTAAAAGGTTAAAATTAATCAAGTATTCAGAATGAAGATCTTGAGTACAAAATGTGTAAATGTAGTCACAGAGTTATAAAATGTTAGAACTGGCAGAGACCTTAAAGGTCATCCTTTAGTACAACCTCTTGTACTAGATAAGGAAACTTAGGCCCAGAGAGGTTGAGCAAAGTTACACAGAAGAATGTGGCAGAGTTGGAAATATAATTGAGATATTTTTAGTTTCTTATATACATGAAATTATACCACATTATTTAGTTCCATAAATTACTATTATACTATAATTCAATATAAACATGAAGTAACTGATAAGAAATTACTCTGTTTTGGTGCTAACAACTCTTCAATGCATTTTTATTTATTTCTAGAACTCATATAAGGTAGCTTACTTGTGTCGTAGTAGTTGTTTGGATTTTTCGGATTTCTTTTCCTGATTCTTTGCCATCGTCAGACCTTTCAGTATCTGAAATTATACTTCCTGCATCAATATTTGGTACAATTTTGCTACTTGAAGACTCAGTTTCCAGAGTTGTAGCAGTCATTTCAGCATACTCCAGCCCCTTAGTTGATGACGCTAAGTCTCTTTCAGAAATACTGCTCATTCCATCTGAAGTTGTATGGATTTTGAATTCTTTTTCTTCTATTATACTGGATGTACAAGTTAAGTCTACGCTACCAGTCATGTGAGCAAGCAATCCAAGATCATCACTAACACCAAGATGTACTTGTGTGTCCTGAATATTTGGAATAATGTGATTGCTAGAAAGTTCAGGAAGTAGTTTTTCCTCCTGTTTGGGTATTTTATCAAAGAGAAATGATGTACTACTATTGGGAAGGTCTTCTTTCTCATCTGCTAATGTTATTAATGGACCATTATCCTTTTCTTCATTTTTTTTAATGATACCAACACTTCCATGTACATTGTTCTGGAGTTTCTCAACAGCAGCACTATACACATTATCCAACAGAGATTCAACCTCCACAAGGGCACCATTCTCTCCACCTACTAAAGTCTCCGGTGATAAATCCATATCATCAAGCTTTACTTCTGTTGCTTCCACTTTCTCTGCTTTTATATCTACTAAAAGATCATGTACTTCCACATGTACACCACTTCCTGGTCTATCTGAATTTCCAAGAATATCATCTGACACTTTTGTTGACATGAGTAAGTCTCGAGTATCTGTGCTGACAGGGTAATCGGTCTCACTTTCTGGGCTCTGGCTTTGTGAAAGATCTTCTATCTCTCGGATTTCCATTCCACCTTTTGCTCCTGTTGTCTGTGATGAAAGACCAGAGATGGTGCTCACATTCCCTTTCTTTCCCTTTTTAATGTTTTCCTCCTCTTGTCTTTGATATTCCTCATACATTTTGGCTAGGTATTCCTTATGAGCTTCATAAGTGACCTTAGGAATAAGTAAAGAAAACATTAAGGCATTTTGTACATATCAAAAAGAAAAAACTAAATAATACAAATCAAATTGTGGAAATAGAAAAAATAATGCCAGAAAGTTTAAGACTTCAAAGCTGGCACTTGTTAGTCCTAAAGCAAGTGCTTAGTTTCATTAAGTAACTGGAAATAATCAACAAATACAGCTATATGTGATTTATTATAAGGATTGCCAAAATCACACAGATAACTCAGCAATATTAAAAGCTATTTTCTTTTAGGCTAAGTATTTCAATGTTACCCAAACCAAATATGCCAGTTAACTTCCACACATTTATGTAAGCTTAAACAGAGAATAAGCAGCTAATAATATACAATAACCAAAGTACTATTACTATGTTGGTTTTCACCATCTATTGCTCATATGTGCACCCTTCCCAACAACTGATGTTAAAAAATTCACACATATCATTAAATATATAAATTTACAAGCTATTAAAACATCACAGTTTTATCCTTATATAAGCTGTTTTGGCTTTGTTACTTTACTTAGGCTTCTTTATTAATAATCAGAATACTTTTTTTTTTGCACAAAGACCTGCAATGTCTTTTTCTTTGCTATTTTCAAATTTGTTAAAGCAATGATAAATCTGAGGTGTCAATACTTCACAAAATGTAAATTTATAATTGAAACAAAAGCTTTTCTAATATTTTTTAAAGTTCATAGACTTTCTCTTACAGACATGGGTTCTATTAATGTATATTTAAATAAGTTAACAGAATTTTAGATTGGGGGGACCATCCTTTAAAGAATATCTCATAATACAAAAATCCCCTTAATTTTACAGAAGAAGAAAGCAAGTCCCAAAAGTGGGGGTTGGTAACATAAGGCCCATGGGACAAAACTGCTTATCACCTCTTTGGGTGAATAAAGGTTTATTCAAACAAAGCCATGATCATTCATTTACATTATGTATTGTCTTTCACACTGAACGGCAGAGTTGAGTAGCTGCATCAGAGGCTATAGAGCCCACAGAGCCTATAATATTTACTATCTATCCTTTTAAACATTTTTTTCTAACTCGTGTTCAAGAAGACTTAATGAGTCTCCTAAAATCACAAAACTCAATTATGGCACAGACTAAATTAAAAGCCATACTTCTGACACCCATGCTTCTTCTACAACACTTCATGATGAGAAACCCGTAACTCTGAATTTCCAGAATCTAATGTGTATATACTTGTACAGTTTAATTCCCTATTTCATTTTACCAAAGATCAAATAATACTTAAAATAGACATACAGATTTTTAAGATTAAAAATAAAGAAAAGATAAAGCAATTAAAATACCACTAAACTTAAACACTGTATTTATGATTCACTTGGAAATAAAAAAATCTGACTTCTTAAAAAAAGTCTTAAAAAGTATATTTCAGAGACTATTTCATAAAATATTCTTCCAAGAACCAGTTGAAAGAGCAAGTGGCTCAGATTAAAGTTCTCAGATTTGCTATAAAACAGATGTAGGTCAGCTTTGGGTATAAAACTCCTGATTTATAAATTTGGGGTTTGAATTAATTCATCTATAAGCCACTTTCAAGTTCTAACAGTCTATGAACAATGAGGGAAAAATACAAAACTGAGATACAGGAATCTGTCAAAATCTAAGATGCCCACAAGATGGCACCAGATGCATATTTGTAGCCATTTAATCCACTGCAATAACTCTGATGATATTAAAATGTTAAATCCCGTGTTACCTTGGAATGGGCTATTGAGAGGGTATCCACCCAGACTCTCCAGCCTCCCCATTCATATTTTATTGCATGATACAAAAGAATCCGGAAGATATTGTAGACCATTTCGGTAATCTTCTGTTCCTCAGAATTTTTAGGATTGATATAGCCAAGAGAAAACATCCAATCCTGCCACACTGAACACTGCAATAAGCATCTAGGGAGAAAAAAATTTGATCTCATTAAAAATATCCAAATTAAGTTAGAATTTACTATTTTGAAACTTTGATAAATAAAATAGTGAAAATATGATCTGACCTCAGTAAAGCAAGGTGTACAGTCATGCTGCACATTATATATTCTATACTTGGAATGACTTTCTCTTATTTCTCTACCAGGAAAAATCCTAATTATCATTCAAAATCATTTTCCTAACTTTCACAGTCAGATTTACTTATTGCTTCTCTACTTTCTCACCACCTTTAGCACTCACAATGTACTTAACACATTATACATTAATCATTGCTTTATGGTTTCCCACTGGAATGTACTGAGACTGTGTACTAAGACTATCTTGTGTAGCACAAGGTCTTACACTGAACACAGTAGGCACTCAATCAATATTTGTTAAATTATAGACTCAGGCAATGACTACCCCAGAGTTCATGGCCTCAGACTTTACCCCATGTTCTAGCTAACTAGCTTAAAAATGCACAACATTCGGCCATAAGAAATATGGGGTGGAAAGCATAGATGAAAATGGGGAAATCCAACACAATTACAACTGAAAGTTCCATTGGTGATAGATAGGTACCACTAAAAGGGATATTACATTCTAAATAAGAGTTTGTTTATATGTATATTCATATATACAATTAAAATATAATATCCATGTAACAAAATAAAAATAATATAAAAATAAATAGAAGAATACTGAATACAGATTATGTCAAAGAAACATAAAATGCCTTTTCTGATGATTGAAAGTATTTAGCAATATGGAAAAGATTTGAAATGAATTGAAAATCTAAAAGAGAGAAAATATTAATTATGGAATAAAGTGTTGTTACAGTATCCAAACTGCTTACCTTCTATTTTCACGGCTGTTACTGAAAAGTTTTATCATATCAGATAAAAATAAACGACGAACTTCCATCAGCTCTGCACTTGGTGTACAGTTTTTTAACAAAGTTGCCACCACTTTAAGAATCACTGTAAACAAAGAAAAAAAACTTGAAGATTTGTAACCATATCCTATGTTCAACTCAAAAAGTATTACCAACTTTCAAATAAATACTTAACACTATAAAAGGTGAGTTAAAACTGTCATGAACTAGGTAAACACCATAATGATTTAAGGGGTTAGGAAAAGTTTTGATTTAGTCTCATATGTTGCCATGCGCCTACCACAATACAGTAAAGAACTGCCATTTGCTCACTTGGATTCTGAATTTTCACTGTAGAATCTGGCTCTGGATGTGGTTTGTGTACGACCTGAGTACATACTTGTTCTGTCAAGATCTGAAAGATGAAGAATTTGAACTTCATTTAGAAAACAATTTAAATCATAATTGCAAAATATAGATATACAATGAACCTGCAAAAGAAATGTCAATGCAGTCCAAACCAAAAGAAACATCTCTTCTAAAGGGACTTTTTTCTTTCTTTCTTTCGAGACGGAGTTTCACTCTTGTTGCCCAGGTTGGAGTGCAATGGTGCAATCTTGGCTTCAACCTCCACCTCATGGGTTCAAGTGACTCTCTTCCCTCAGTCTCCCAAATAGCTGGGATTACAGGCATGTGCCACCACGCCTGGCTAATTTTTTGTATTTTTAGTAGAGACAGGGTTTCACCATATTGATCAGGCTGGTCTCGAACTCCTGACCTCAGATGATCCACCTGCCTCAGCCTCCCAAAGTGCTGGGGTTACAGGTGTGAGCCACCATGCCCAGCCCTAAAGAGACTTTTTAATGAATTCCACATACTTCTAAACTCTTTAACTCTGTATTCACCAAATTTTATTTATTATTTATACATACAAAACCAGAACCAGTATCTATAGAAGGAAAGATTAGGAAATTAATGAATTTATTGTTTGAAATGCCTTTTCAGTGTTCCTAAAATTATTTATGAACTATTTTTTTTTTTTTTTTTTTTTAGAGACAGAATCTCACTATGGTACCCCCAGGCTGGACTGCAGCGGCACAATCATGGCTCATTGCAGCCTCCAACTCCTGGACTCAAGTGATCCTCCTGCCTAAGTCTCCCAAGTAGCTGGGGTTACAGGTTCATGCCAACACACTCAGGTAATTATTTTTCTCATTTGTTGGTAAAGATGGGGTCTCACTTTATCGCCCAGGCTCATCTTGAACTCCTGGGCTCCTGCGATCCTCCTGCTTCAGCTTCTCAAAGTGCTGGGATTAAACGCATGAGCCACCACATCTGGCCCCTACTTCAATAAGTGTGACAAGGGAAAGTTCTTCCTAACAATGTGGCTCATTGTCATTTACTAATGAGTTTTTTAAATTATTTCTTTCAAATACAAAAAAACAGTTGACCAAATAAAGGAAAGAGAAAATTCTAAAACATTTACTAACTTTCCCACTAAAATGTGGGAGCAGGATTTTGAACATCATCTTCACTGTTATATTCCTAGTAATCAGCACTAATGCCTGACACACAACAGCATTCAGTAAATATGTGTTAAATTAAAGAATAATTAACCTAATTATATATCAATAATGTATGTACAACTGCTCACTGTACTCGGCTTGAGCTTGTGTTTATCTCTTACATAAACCCTATGAGGTTATATTTAATACAGACATCATTTTATATCTGTGATTTAATTTCCTGTTTAGCTTTAACATGGCAAATTCTGAATAAACAGTTAAACCTAAGTCAAGTACAAAAACTGCTGCAAAACCACCAATGTTAGTTGAAAGGACAATTGAACATAGCTATATTGTAGAAGCTGAAGATGGAAAAAGCAAATTGAGAGAGAGGGATGGTCTCTTCTGATTAGAAAAGGACCACGACATCCAGAAGTTTCATTTTCCTTCCCCTTCTGCTCAGACTAAGACAGGACATTTACATAAGTATATTAGGAATGTTCATAAAAAAGATATTGACCTGAAATAAAAACTGACCTACTTTATTAAAGAATATAGCATTTAATTACCCCCGTTCCCCTCATTCTCATACCTCTGATGAAACTAAACACTTACTTGTTAAAACTAAACAGCATTTCACAACTTTCTAAACAAAGGACCCCAAACATGCACTCCTAATCAAACGGAGTTGACATGAGATAAAATTTATTTGAAAACCATATACTAAAGAACAATCACTTATTGCTTGGTATATACGTATAAGTAGTTTTCACAACAACTTGCCCCGAAGACCCTGGTGTGTACCTATAGCCCAGTGGATGAGATCCAAGAAAATTGTGGTTATAAATAAAGGATTCAAAATAACTTCAGACGAGCTTAAAGGAAATCAGGACCTACTCTCCCATGATAGTTAAAGTGTTTTCAACCAAAAGAGAAGAAATCACATTGCACAGGAAACAAAAATGTCACCAGTTTTTATATTGTCTTTTTAAGTCCCTACTTTATCATCTAACAATGAAAAGAATAACTGCCTTGCCTATCTAATAAAACTGCTAAGAAGATTAAATAAAGCTCCATATGTGAAAGTGCTCTGAAAACTATAACATATTCAAATATAAGGGTTTTTAAAATGACAAACATATACTCAGAAACTCAATTCAACATGTATTTATTAATAACCAGTATGTGCCCTCCCTCTGCTAAATGTTTGCAGACTGAAAATACATTGCTAGGTGCAACTTCATTTCTATAGCAATTTATTTAATTATTGTTCTGGAGGCAGGCATAAATGCATGCCCCAATTAAGTAACAAAACATGATAGACTATCATTAAGAACCTATGTGGCCAGGCACGGCGGCTCACACCTGTAATCCCAGCACTTTGGGAGGCCGAGGTGGGTGGATCACAAGGTCAGGAGATTGAGACCATCCTGGCTAACATGGTGAAACCCTGTCTCCACTAAAAAATACAAAAAATTACCCGGGCGTGGTGGCGGGCGCCTGTAGTCCCAGCTACTCAGGAGGCTGAGGCAGGAGAATGGCGTGAACTTGGGAGGCGGAGCTTGCAGTGAGCCGAGATCATGCCACTGCACTCCAGCCTGGGCGACAGAGTGAGACTCTGTCTCAAAAAAAAAAAAAAAAAAAAAAAGAACCTATGTAAGTTTAAAAAGGGAGAAAGGGAATAATGAAATATAAATAAAAAGAGATGAATGTAGACCCAAACATTCTAATGAAAGAGCAGGACTCAAGATGGGCCCCAAAGGTTTGACTGGATTGGTAAGAGATATGCATAGTAACCCAAAACCCCCACTAAAACAAAATTGTACGAGGTTCAGAGCTGGATACGGACATGAAAACCAATGTGTATTTAACACTTAGAGCACATCTCAATTCATACCAGCCACATTTTAAGTGTTCAACAGCCACATGTCCCCAGTGGCTATAATACAGGTAATCGACAGGGAGGGAAACAACAATGAATCATAAGCATGGAGGTAACTTTATATGATATTTACAGAGATACACCTGAGCCCAGCATTACACATTGAAATTTCATTTTATAAATGGAATTATTTTGCAATTCATGTGTTACAGAACTTTAGGCTGAAGCAGGGGCTACTGAAGCTATCTTTCTGATGCACCTGCTCCCCAGCTTCATCATGCATAAATTTTGTAGTATTAGTAGGCTCAACTTTTTGAGATGGGGTGGTAAAAAAAAAAAAAGGCAAACTATTAACCCTGCTGTTGCATCTCACTGCCACTATATTTGGGTCAGAGAATCTTTACAGGTTTGGACAAGCTACCTAACTTTGTGACTTTTTTTTTCTGTGAATAGAAAGTTTGAATAAGATGGTATCTAACATACTGTCCACCTCTGAAATTCTATAATTTTGAGAAAAACTTTGATTATTAAGTGCTTAGTTTTAAAGCTGACTAACTCGTAAAATGATTGCATTCATAAATTGTTATATCCTTATAGAAACAGTTAATTTAAAAAATATATGTTTTCCTTTAAATTGGTTAATTATTACTATAAGGAACAAAGCTCTCATTTAGGTTATAAGATCTTACATTTGGCTCCTTGTGTCACCACTACATGTTTAACTAAATTAAGGGAAGAGTATGCAAAGAGAACCCATAAAGCAAAAATAGTATCACAATGAAGTAATGAAACAGATATTATTGTTGAGATTTACAAGTGTATTAAACATAAAAATCTACTTGTTTTGCCTGCAGAAAACATATTCTAAAATCAAACAATTCTTAAGTGTATTAGAGAGTACTACAAATCATTAACAAAAGGAAAACATAATTACTCATAATTTAGAGATGGAGTAACAAAGCAAAACTAAAGATACAAATAGAATTTAAAACACAAGTTTCATAACTATTACAATTCCTAAATAATATGTATATAAAATAGTTTTGAGTAATTTCAAAAAGAGGTCCATTAAAGTTAACTCACTTCTTAGTATATATCCTACAGAATAAATTCACCTCAGAAAACTATAGACATAAATAATTTATTAATTTTTTTTGGTTTTCAAAATAATCAAGATAGATTTTTAATCGTCACAACTTATACAATGTTGTCTGACATGTCCTGCTAAAAATCTGATTTTGTGCCTTAATTTGTTTTTTTTTTTTGAGACAGAGTTTTGCTCTTCTTGCTCAGGCTGGAGTGCAATGGCATAATCTCGGCTCACTGCAACCTCCACCTCCCGGGTTCAAGCGATTCTCCTGCCTCTGCCTCCTGAGTAGCTGCAATTACAGGCATGCGCCACCACGCCTGGCTAATTTTGTATATTTAGTAGTGATGGGGTTTCTCCATGTTGGTCAGGCTGGTCTCGAACTCCCAACCTCAGGTGATCCACCCACCTCGGCCTCCCAAAGTGCTGGGATTATAGGCGTGAGCCACCGCGCCCGGCCTGTGACTTCAAATTTATTGTTTATTATATTACAAGCATCTTATCAAACTTAAAAGTTTCAAAGATCACTATAACATAGTCTTTATCCTAATAAGACTTCAAAAAAATTATTAAAATAACAAATTTCTTTTCTTTTTTTTTTTTTTTTTTTAGAGCAAGTGTCTTGCTTTGTCGACCAGGCTGGAGTGCAGTAGAACAATCTCAGTTCACTGCAACCTCTGCCTCCCAGGTTCAAGCTATTCGACTTCAGCTTCCCGAGTAACTGGAATTACAGGTGCACAGCACCACACTTGGCTAAATTTTTTGTATTTTTAGTAGAGACTGGGTTTCACCATGTTGGATAGGCTGGTCTTAAACTCCTGATCTCAAGTGATCCACCCACCTCACCCTTCCAAAGTGCTGGGATTACATGCATGAGTCACTGTGCCTGGCCTCCTACTCTACTCTACTCTACTCTACTCTACTCTAAAATATCATTATCAACACCATAAGTTGGTTCTTTATTATTTCTGCACTTAATCTTACACATTCGTAGAGTTGTAGTAATATTTATTCTGATGCATTGCTGAGATTAAGGTGATTTTGCCAAACAGAAAAAAGAAAATGAAGATTAAAAAAACATTTCAAACTCTGGATTATCAAACAACTAATTCTCGCTAAGAGTACAAAACCTGGTTGATGCTAACAAGATGAATTAAACCTAAGCAGAGAGTCTGGAAGCGATTTCCTTTTTCAGTTAAATTTCCTTTACTATGTTAACAAAAATTAAATTGATACCCATCACACAAGTTAATCTTTTTGCAACTAGATGCGACACAGCAAAAGATGTAATGTTTAAACTCTGGTGATCCAGAAACAGTAATCCACTGCCCTGTCATTCTGATAATAAAATTTGGTTTGGCCGTAGTATTAAAGCTTATGTTGAAGACTCTTTCTGCTATTTTGTAGGATTAACAATGATAACCAATCATTTATCATCTCTCTCTTTTGGCATTTTGTACACTTACATTAACTTTTCTTTTTAGAATATGCGTTCAATATAAACTCAAAGTCCTTGAAAAAATTATTTAAAGTAACCATAAACATTATTCTATTTTAAAAACAAGTATTATTACTAAAATTGGTCAGAGGCCTGTAAGTTGGTTCCTTCATCATTTCAGGAGCTCTACCTCATCCCACATCCAGTATCAGAGAATTCAAACTTATCTTGAGTTTTCCTCATCTAAGACACAGGACCAGCAATTAGTTGGCTTTGTTTTGTGTAGAATATCACTAGAGACCAAAATCTGGATACTAGGTATACACAGGAGTATAGGTGGTGGGTAAAAACGCTGCGGTACTTGTGTTGAGTCACTTTTCAGGAAGACTAATAGAAATACATATATGTGTGCATACATGTATATGAAATTTTCTTATTTAAAGGTTAGTACTACACAATGGTTTTTCAAATTCAACATATTATGTTATTATGCTACACTCAATATAAAGTTTCACTGACTACTCAGACTCTCTATTATGGATAAGAGGTCAAAATAAGCAGATGCTCAAAAATTCACACAGGTAAAACAATGATTAAAAACTTACATAGGCATCATTGACCAAACCAGTTAGTAGGTCCAAAAAATCAAAACATAAACACATGTTCATGAATATTAGGCACTAGCCTTCAGAAGCCTAATCTGATATTGTAGCAGGTTTTGATTCAGAGGAGGATTTTAATGCTGTCAACTGAGGAGAGATTCTGACATTTTTGCATTATGTATATATATCATGGAACCTACCTATTTTATGATTATTTATTAGTGGCATGACATACAGCAAATTATTTAACCTGTGAGTCTTAGTTTGTCTGTTTTCACAAGCAAAAAAAATACCATTATCATAGGGTAGTTATGAGATCTGAAACAATGTACATAAAGAATTTACCATGTTTGTCATAAGAAGTGCCCAATAAAAAACAGTTACTATGATGAGGGAAATACAATATCAGAATAAAGAAAGAAAATGACCTCATTATACTCTGCATAGGGAAAAGCCATTGTGTTAGTACTTATTCAGTTCTGCATGCCAAATATTGAAACAATATTAAAATACTACTATAATTCAAAAAGGCATTGTTCAGAAAGGCATAGTCTACTAATCTTGTGATTTGTGGAATGATTGACACAAAGTCGGAATATTAAGCTCAGAAACAAACAATTCAGAGCAGTCAGTAGATTTCCTCACTAATCTAAAGAGCAGCCACTCTTAAATTTACTGATAAAATAGAGAAAAAATTAAGTAGTTAAAAGTAATATTATAGAGCAGGGGTCAGAAAACTATGGCCTGTGGGCCAAATCTAGCCTGCCACCTGTTTCTGTAATACAGTTTTACTGGTACACAGCCTGTCTGGTTCATACTGTCTGTGGCTGCTTCTGAGCTACAACAGATTTGAGTAGTTGTGACAGGTACTGTATAGCCCACAAAGCCTGAAATATTACTATCTGTCCCTTTACCAGAAAAGTTTGCCTTCCCAGCTATAGATAAATATTTTGTGATAAATATATTTGTAATTATAAGTGCAAAAAGCTGGACAAGAAAACTATATTTAGGATAACATTTTATAAAAGTTCTGTGTGCATATGTGTATGAGTTGAGAAATATATATATATTCTTAAGTATTAATCAGTATTTGCTAAATTTTATTTTGGTGCTTTTCTACATTTTCCAAATTTTTGCAATGATGAATATTAATTCTGACAGAAGACTATAATACAGCTTGTAATAAAAAGAACAACAGAGGGGAGTTAAATTTCTCTGTGCTGCTGTAGAGCAGTGGTCAGCAAACTTTTTATAGATAAGATCAGATAGTATTTTAAGATTTGTGGATCATATAATCTCCATTACAACTACTCAACTCTGTAGTGTCAAGTGACCAATGGACTTTACTTAATGAGTTATGTTCTATAAAACTTTATTTGTGCATAAAGGAAGCAGCCTTAAACCCCCTTGCATGCAACTCTTTCTCTTGAGTACACCCACACTCCCCTTTCTTGAGTTTGTACTTTTCTCTTTGCAAGAAATCTCCATGCTATCACTATTTTGTGACTCATCTTTGAACTCCTATTATCAAGAGCCCAAACACCAGCTGGGGTCAAGGTCCCACCAGTGTTTGGAAACCTCGCCAAGCCCACCAGTATTATCTTTATGATGAGCCAGCCTGGAGCATCATCAGCCTCATTTTAGAATCACTGGCAGTTGGTTGTCCCAAGAACAAGTCAAAGCCAAGGGTAACTCTCTTTCAGAAAATGGGGTGCAACAGCCAAAGAACAGGAACCTAAATTTTAATACCATCTTGTAATCAGATCGTTTTTTGTGAACATCAGAAGAAATGGACTCAAATATTGTATGTACAGGCCTTCATAGCTCTTTATCAAAACCCTGAGCTTTGTAGGAATTCCCGCCTCTGTTATCCTCATACCCTTTCCTTAAGGGAATCAAATGGGGAACCAGATATCCTAAATGATCCCCTTTTGGAAAATATCAAACAACTAATTAGTTGGAATTAGGAAATATCAAATAACTAATCCAGAGCCTTCCCTCACCTCCTGACCCAGACACAGTCTGGCACCCACTGCTTCTCCCTCTTACCCAGCTCCACCTTTAACTCCTCAGTCTTCTCCTAGTTCCACTGTCTCCAGCACCCAGACTCCTACTAGTCTGCCTCCTTAACATCCTATATAACCTTCCCTACCAAGGGAACTGAGCCCTGCTGGGGTCACCTGCAGTGGTGTTTCCTACCCTCCTAAGGGACCATTCTAAGTTATGTCCACTTAGGGAGGTAGCCAATGGGGATGCTGGGATCATTCATCAGGTGCATGTACCTTTGATTTTCAACTAAATTCATGAAGGAATTCTGGGCTTTCTCACTCTCATTTGAGTTAACTTGGGGAGATATTCATAATATCTTGTCCATGTGTTGCACTCCTGAAGAAAAGCAGCATATTTGGGCAGAGGCCCAGGCTTATGCTAACAATCTGTCATCTGGGGACTCTGAAGAATATGGTATGGGGGCCACATCTGTGCCTAACAATGACCCTAACTGGAACTATCAACAGGGCCAAGTTGATCTAAGAAAAAGAAATCATATGGTGACTTGTTTAGTGAAGTGAATGAAAAAATGTAACACCAAGCCTGTGGACTATGATAAAATAAGGGAAATAAAGAAAGGATGAAAACCCAGCTTTGTTCCAGAGATGCCTTGTGGAGGCCCTAAGAAAATATACTAACATTGACCCCCATACTGATGCTTGCCAAACTTTACTCGGGACACACTTTATTAGCCAGTCAGCACCTGACATCAGAAGAAAACCACAGAAATTGGCTTTGGGATCCCAAATGCCTATTAATCAAATGCTTGATGTGGCTTTTGTGGTATTCAATAATAGAGATAGGGCTGAATATGCTGAAAGGACCTAGCATGGCAAACAATGAGAAAGCAGCAGGCCCAAATGATAGCAGTCACTATAAGCAGCATCCTGCAACCTCAGGGTCACCCAGAGGGACGCTTCACCCATGGACCAAGCAGACCTACCAGAAAACTTAAAGGTAATGGTTGCTGCTTCAAGTGTGGGGAGCTGTGACACAGGCGTAATACCTGTCCCAGCCAAGGGAGCCCAACCAGACCCTGTCCTCACTACAAGCAGGAGGGCCACTGGAAAAGGGAATGCCCTCAGCTCCAAAGGGAGAGAAGGAAACTTGAGGCCATAATGGTTATAACTGAGGACTGAAGGGACCCAACATTCCTGGCGGCTCCCACAAAAGCATGGTCATCACAACTAAGGAGCTTTGGGTGACTCGACATGGCAGGAAATAATATTAATTCCTTAACTGATACAGGGGCAAGTTACTCTGTCCTAAAGGCCACTCTTGGACCTTATCTTCCAATAACTGCATTGTCATGGATGTTGATGACACTCCAAAATCAAAACGCTTTACCTTACCCCTGAGCTGCAGGCTACAAAACTCTATGTCCCATTTCTTTATTGGAATGGGATTTCCTGGCCACAGTTGGAGTCACTTTACGTTTATCAGGCCCTGGGAAACATTTCTTTCAAGTATTGGCAATGCTTGTTTTTTCGATACCAGTATCAGACAAACAGAAGATTCCTTCCAAAGTAAGATCTGGAAATGGAACCACAAGTATGAGACCAAGAAACTCCTGGCAAAGTAATACATGGTCAGCTAGTGATCATCTCTTTAAAAGACAAAAATAATTTCCCACATAAGCATCGATATCTCCTCAAACAAGAAGCCAGGTGAGGACTCTAACCTGTAATTAAGAAGTTTTTAAAACATGGCCTCCTAGTTCCATGTCAGTCTCTTTGTAATAGTCCTGTCCTCCCTGTCCAAAAACAAAACGAAGAATATTGTCTAGTTCAAGGCTTATGAACCATTAATGAGGCTGTAATTCCCTTACATCCTAAAGTGCCAAATCCTTCTACCATATTAACCCAAATATCAGAAGACACCAATTGGTTAATGATATTAGATCTTAAGGATGCTTTCTTTTGTATCCCTTTATGCCTTGACTATCACTATTTGTTTGCTTTTGAGTGAACTAATCCTGAAAATAGTATTTCCTGGCAGTATACCTGGGTTGTACTGCCTTGGGGCTTTAGGGATAGCCATCACTTGTTCAGAAATGCCTTGGCAAGAGAATTAAGGGAACTAGAGCCAGAAAGGGAAGCCACATGCCAATATGTGGATGACATCCTTGTATGCAGACCCACTAAAGAGGCCTCAGATAAGAATGTTATTCAAGTTCTAAACTTCCTGGGAGAAAGGGTATCCAGTCTCTCCACCCAAGGCCCAGACTTCTAAACTGGAAGTAAAATATCTGGGGTACATCCTAAGCCCAGGAAACTACACCATGTCCATCGAACAAAAGGAAGCTATCTTAAAGGTCAGGCCTCTACAACCGAAGAAGCAACTCAAAACTTTCCTGGGTATGACAGGAATTTGCAAGATTTTGATCCCAGGATTTAGGCTCATTGCTAAGCTACTGTATGAAGCTCTAACAGGGCCAAAGCATGAACTGCTTGAATGGTCAAGGAAACAACAAGAGGCTTTATGTTCTGGCTGAACAAAGAGGGGTTTGCACAGTAATAAACCACACCTGTTGTTCTTATATTAACAACTCAGGATTAGTTGAACTGAAAGTTCAAAAGATTTACTAACAGGCTACCTGGCTACATAATTTCAATATAATCCCACTGCTCAAACCATCTGGGACTCCATCAAAGGATACCTACCAACTGTGACATGGTTCCTTCCTTTGACCTTTAATAGCTCTCTTATTACTATGAATCTTTGTCCTTACTTGTTTAACCTCCTTGTAAATTTTGTGTCTTTTACATTACAACAGTTCCATGTCAAAATGATGGTCATGCAATGATTCCAATCCCTGCCTTGGATTCAGAGTCTCCTGATGACTCACCCTTAGAACCCTCAGGCCAGGCAGCCAAAGATTTCCATACCCTTTCCAGGCAGGGCCAACATCTCTAATCAGCAGGAAGTAGATAAAGAAGACCGACCTTCTCCCTCATCAACCCATAAGAATAAGAGATGGAAATCTCTGAAGGGGAAGGGGAAATGAAACAGGAATAATAAGGGTGGTTGCAGGAGAACAAAAAACTCCAGGCAGCAGTTTCGCATGACTAGCAAAAGGAAACTGTTGAAATAGCTTCAGAAACTAGGGGTTGATAAGACCCTGAAAAGCCAGGATGAGAGCCAAGATAGCTAAGGCTAACTGCACCCAGTATGGCACTGGATTTGATGGAGGTTCACCTAGGACCTCATTATACACTCACTGACATACTAAATCACACATTCACCAGCACCATAATGGTTCCAGGAACACCCATATTTGGAGTAAAACTAGATAGCATCACAGTTCTGAGAAATATCTACCCTTTTACAGTAATCTTTATGAATATTCCATCCATCCCTTGGTTAGAAGAAACTCATAAAGGTAGCAGCCCCAAAAACCCTTGCATGCAACTCTCTCTTAAGTATACCCACACTCCCCTTTCCTGAGTGTGTACTTTTCTCTTTGCAATAACTCTCTGTACTTTTCCTTAAAAGAACCCAAAGAAACAAAAACTTTTATTTGCAGAGACCGAAATTTGAATTTCATATAATTGAACACATCCCAAAATACTCTTTTTCCCCCATCATTTAAAAATGTAAAACCTATCCTGTTTGAGGACTGTGCAAAATCTGCAATTGACTTGATCTGTTCCATGGCTTACATGAAAAGAAACAGTATTAGAGAAGTGTAAATTTGTTTTTGTTTTTTTGTTTTTTGTTTTTTTTCTGAAGGGGACAGGGTCTCACTTTGTCACTCAGGCTGGAGTGCAGTGGTGCAATCTCAGCTCAGTGCAGCCTTGACCTCCTGGGATCTAGCCGACCTCCTGGGATCAAGCAGTCCTCCTGCCTCAGCCCCGCAAGTAGCTGAGATTACAGGTTAATTCAAAATTATAGTACAATTCCATTCAGAAGCTTAGCATCTCCCTTTCTCAATGCCTCTCATTTTTATTTTTAAAACATTTTTATAAAGAAATCTACAATGATGAGATATTCTGTTTAATGTTTTCTGACCACTGCTCTTCTGAGTTAGGAATAATATTATGGATATTTAGTAGTACCTGTAAGTTTTCTCTTAGCATGATTATAATGCCCTTGTATAACAGACGCAAGGCCTTGCCATCTAAATCTATAACAAAATAATCTACACTCTGCTGTATTTCAAAGTGTGAGATTAAAAATCCACTTTTCTTTTCTTGTTTTGACATGATGGGTATGCACTGGTATTTAAAAGCAGAAAACTTAGGTTTGGCAATACAAGTGGTACATGAAACACTGTTGAGGTATTACATCACCGTAATTTCTAGTTTGCCAAGCAACAGTGCAAGGTGAGGAGAGCATAACAAATATTCTTGTTACAACTCTTTAACTCTGTGGTCGTGGCACAAAAGCAGCTACAGGCAACAGCTAAACAAATGAGTGTGACTGTGTTTGCTGAAATTTGAAAATCCTATACATTTTACAACTCATATATTATTCTTTTTTTGATTATTTTCAACCATTTAGAAATATAAAAAGCTTCCTTAACTTAGAGCCATACAAAAATGGATGCTGGCAGTTAGCTCTTGTGCTAGAGAAAAAGAACTGGGACCACTGAAGATCAGTTATAGGAAAGCAGAGTTAAGGTTAATGTAAGGGGACATTACTAACATTTTACTAGCATTTAAAAATGAAAGTAGCCACTCTGTGAGGTAGTATACATATTTCCTAGAAAATACTGAACCCAAAACTGTTCCATTTGTTGGAAGTGATAAAAAAGGAACCTCTAAATTGAAATGATGAGATCCAAAGATGCTTCCAGATATCATTTTTACAAATAATTCTTACCGAAATTTATCCCAGTAGCAACTCCAGCTTAATACTGGCAGTGGATAGCTAATAGAAGCAGAAAGAGAGAGAGTAGGAACGAGAGGATAAAAACAGAGGGGTGGGGATGGGGAAGCAGAACTAATATATACTACATAATGGATGTAATTTATGTGAGAAAGACTTTGTGTGAAGCCAGTCAGCCAACCCATACAAGAAGAAAAGCTCTTGGATCGACATAAAGAGATTGGCAAAAATTGTACATGGATATATTTTAAAATAAAATAAAAATATAAGGTATATATTCATTTTTTACCATTAAACCATTTTGTGGTTTAATTAGCTTTTAGATTAACAGACCAACTACTCATCTCAATTGCATAGATTAAGAGGGTTTCCACTGTATACACTTAAAACTTTCATCACGCATTTTTTATTTTTACCTCATAAAGTGTGTTGTATGTGGTGACAGTCACAGTGTTTGTATGCAACATCAGCCTTTCTCCAAGAAGAGTGAAAAGACTATGGGTGTGCATAATTTCAACTTTTCTCCTGGAGAGAAGGAGGAAAAATAAAACACCATGAAACACATTGGATTCTCCGATCACATGACTTTTAGATAAGAGAGAACAATTTATAAGCAGATACAGAATAATACAAGTAATTATTTTCATGAACTTCCATCTATAGAAACAACAGTTTGTAACACAACTGTGTCCTAAAGTTCCAAGACTATTAGTTAAAAACTTTTCAAATGAAATATCTGTGTGAACTAAAATGTGAAATGTACAAATTATGGAATATTACATACGTGTCATTGTTATTATTTTCAAATTTCAAATAACTATTTTGAAGTTATTTTATTGGGTTAAAATTATTGGTTTCCCCTAACATAGAGACCACATAATTTTTAAATCATGCCTGTACAAATTCAAAGTTTATAACATAGACTATAACAAACCTTAATATCAAGAACTAAAACTACGGTTAAAAATAAATACTCTAGCTTAATTTTGGTGTCATAAAACAAAATAATTCTGCATAATTAAAGAGAGTTCATCATTGCTTGTATTTGTGGTCTACCAATGGATTTAAAAAATATCTTTCTACTTAATGTTGCCTGATTTAATTGTGTCCCTCCCACACCCATACTTAGGATAGAAGGTTCCATTAAAGGCCTCCTGGAACTCTTAGCTCTAGCTCAAGAATTACTACAGGCCTCTCATTTGTGTCACTTCCTTAGAATTCAAGATCTGGGCTGGGAACAGTGGCTCACGCCTGTAATCCCAGCACTTTCAGAGGCTGAGGTGGGTGGATCACGAGGTCAGAAGTTCGAGACAAGCCTGGCCAATGTGGTGAAACCCCATCTCTACTAAAAATACAAAAATTAGCTGGGCGTGGTGGCACATGCCTGTAGTCCCAGCTACTCAGGAGGCTGAGGCAGAAGAATCGCTTAAACCTGGGAGGTGGAGGTTGCAGTGAGCCGAGATCGAGCCACTGCACTCCAGCCTGGGCAACAGAGTGAGACTCCATCTCAAGAAAAAAAAAAACAAAAAAAGAATTCAAAATATGGATCATCTTCTCTCCCAACTCTCAGTATTTCATTTCTTCAATTTTCTATTGTTCTCTGGATTGGCAACTGTGACACAGCCTGACAAAGTAATCACTAAACTCTGGTTCCTTTCTTCCTGGGTCCACATCTGTATTACATTTCCAGCCTCTCTTACAGCTAAGTGTGACTATTTAACTGAGTTCTAGCCAATAAAATGTGAAGAGAAAAGCTGTAGATTATTTTTAGTCCTGACCCACAGGAAAAGCACTCATGCACATTTTCCATGCTCTTTCCCCAAGCCAGCAACACAGAATCCACAGAAGGAAGACAATGGAGCTACAAGGTGGGAGAAGCTGCCTGGGTCTCTAAATCACTGTAAGATAAACAACTGCTTGGGAAAACCTATTTGGATTTTAAGTGAACATGAAATAAACTACTAGCCTGGTAAGTGACTAGAATTTCATTATTTATCAGTTATGGCAGCTACTGTTACCATAATTAATACAGAAATCAAATGAACCATTTATGTCGGTACCATTCATCTGCAAAAGGTCTCTTCTAACATTAGCCTCCAAGAGCCACACTCCATAACAAAAGACACAGGATTGTTGATCCCCTCACCCTATCTGCCTCAGTCCAGGGAAGGAAAAAGCAAAATGACCTAAACTCAAAAGGAAGGTAGGGCATCTGTTCTGCAGCTGTGTTTGCAAAACACTTAAATATGACTGAAAAAGGTCAAATGGCTATTTAAAAAAAAATACAGGGCTAATGAGTATTATGGGACTATGGAAGGGAAGGTTTAAATCTCTTCCAACTCAAGCCTCGCCCAAGAAAAGGAGGCCTTAAGTATTCCTTTGCTCCCAATCAGGAAAGAACAAATGACAAAGCATTGGCCTTGAAATAGATCTCTGCTACAAGGAGCTGGTAAACATATGTCTAAATTAGTCTATCTAAAGGCCAGCTCAGTGCCTCATGCCTGGAATCCCAGCAGTTTGGGAGGCCAAGGCAGGAGGCTCATTTGAACTCATGAGTTCGAGATAAGCCTGGGCAACACAGCAAGACTTCATCTCTACTTAAAAAAAAAAAAAATTAGCTGGGCATAGTAGCAGGCTCCTGTAGTCCCCAGTTACTCAAGAAGGGGAGAATGACTTGATTCCTGGAGATCAAGGCTGCAGTGAGCTTGTGCCACTGCACTCTAGCCTGAGCAACAGAGTGAGACCTGGTCTCAAAAAAGTGAACTAATTAATTAAGTAGGCTATCTGAAATTTAGAATATTCTCTTAACTGTGCCACTACTACTTCAGCTACTGAAGAAATCCATGCCCTCTTGATTATCTCCTCCAATGCAAACATTTATACAGATGCTTAATTCTAGGTTCGGGGGAAACTTGAAGATGCTGTGCATACACCACAGTAGAGATGAGTCAACTTCCTCCTGTAGTTTGCTTTAAAACAATACTTACCAGTACATTTTGTTGCACAGCAGTCAAGAGATTAAAAAAAAAAAATGCCATCCATCATCTTAAGCAGGAAATGGTGCACTGGCCCTGTACATCACATGATTTTGTTCCTTATAGGACTTCTAATGAAAGACCTAGCTCTGTGGGTTTAGTTCAGGAAAGGCTTCAGTGGGACATTTACTGGAAAAACTAACATCATAATTACCTTTAAGATCTAGAGACCTCAGTTTTTAGTGCTGATTTGCTTCATATCTTGAGTTTGACAGGATTTCTGCCCACATGGATCGACAGTGTAATCTATTTTTTTTTTACAGAATCTTGTAATCATGCACATTATAGATGTATTAGCTTACTATACATTCCACTGAAATGTATTTAAATTTCTTTCTTCACAAAACAATCTTTTTGTGGGGTGGCCAAAGATACTTCTTATTGCTGGGTGTGGTGGCTCATGCCTGTAATCCCAACACTTTGGGAGGCCGAGGCAGGCAGATCACTTGAGGTCAGGAGTTCAAGACCAGCATGGCCAACATGGTGAAACCCCGTCTATACTAAAAATACAAAAATTAGCTGGGTGTGGTGGCATGCACCTATAGTCCCAGCTACTTGGGAGGCTGAGGCGGGAGAGTCACTTGAGCCTGGGAGGCGGAGGTTGCAGTGAGCTGAGATTGCATCACTGCACTCCAGCCTGGGCAACAGAGTTAGGCTCTGTCTCAAAAAAAAAAAAAAGATATTTCTTGTAACAAATTCAGAGTATATATGAAAACAGTAAAGAAAACAATAAAGAAAGAAAAGAAACCCCATAATTCTGTAACCCAGACATAATCATTATAAATATCATTTTATATACAGATTAATTACTATGCATATAAATCCATATATGACACACAGATATAAATGACAGGATGAGAGGAATACAATGGAAATTGTTCTATATAAGGTAATTTATAGTTTGTTTAAGTCAACAATATATTGTGTATTTTTCAGTGTCATAAAATATAATTGATAAGAAAAATGGAGCATAATTGGCAGAGCGCAGTGGCTCACACCTGTAATTCTAGCACTTTGGGAGGCTGAGGTGGGAGGATCACTTGAGGTCAGGAGTTCAAGACTAGCCTGGCCAACATGGTGAAATCCTGTCTCTACTAGAAACACAAAAATTAGCCGGGCATGGTGACAGGCACCTGTAATCCCAGCTACTCTGGAGGCCGAGGCAGGAGAATCACTTGAACATGGGAGGTGTAGGTTGCAGTGGGTGGAGATTGCATCATTGCACTCCAAGCTGGGCGACAGAGCAAAACTCCGTCTCGAAAAAAAAAAAAAAAAAGTAGCGTAATTGTTTTATCCATTAACTAATGTTAGCCATTTATGTAATTTCCAATTTTTTTCTACCATAAATAAACTTTTCCTTTAGACGCATCTTTGGGCATAACCATGGTTATTTCCTTAGGATAAAAACTGAAATGATTGGGTTAAAAGCTTTTATATTTTAATTTTTATGAGACTTTGCTGAACTGACCTCCAAAAATACGTACATTTATATTTCTACTATTAAGGTATAAATGCATTTTACCAACCCTATGTATTATAATCATCAGAAAAATAGTCAATTTGGTATGTAAAAAGTAGATCTTATTTTCACTGACAAGAATTGCTGATCAATTGAAAGTTTCTAACCATTTATACTACTTCCAAGAAGTTCCTGATGCTGTCCTGTGACCCATTTTTTCCTTCTGTGTGTTCATCTTTTTTCTACTAATTATGAGATCCCTAATAATATCAGGAAAATTATTCCTTTGTCAACTCATTTACAAATATTTTCCACTTTCTGAATTTCAAGGGATTTTGTGGCATCAAAGGTTTTTTTTTTTAATTTTCTTGAATAAAATCTATCTATAAAGTTTTGATCCTGTCATTTCTTCATTTATACTTAATATAGCATTTTAAAATGATTTTTATTTTAACTCATTTTTCATAATTATTTAATTGGTTGTGTTAAGTCATATACAACATAGAAATTCATAAACTGTAGGGAAACAGAAAGTACAAGACTTAAAATTCTACTACCCAAAAGTAACACAATAAATAACAATAAACATTAGATATCTTTTTATGGAGAGTAAGAGAAGGTAATAAAGGAGAAGGGAAGAAAGAGGGAATAAAGAAGGATAGAAGAAACTCATACTAAATTTTATTTTAAATAAAAAGCATCAAATGTAATTTTACTCACATTTAACAGAAAAGAAAGAAAAGGACATGAAACAATAAAAAAAGTTTTTAAACTTCAGATGACTTTCTTTACCACATGAAGTGCTTTTTTTTTTTTTTGGAGACTGTGTGTTGCTCAGTCGCCCAGGCTGGAGTGCAGTGGCGTGATCTTGGCTTACTGCAAGCTCCGCCTCCTGCGTTCAGGCCATTCTCCTGCCTCAGTCTCCCCAGTAGCTGGGACTACAGGCGCCCGCCACCACACCCAGCTAATTGTTTGTATTTTTAGTAGAGACGGGGTTTCACCGTGTTAGCCGGGATGGTCTCGATCTCCTGACCAAGGGATCCACCCATCTAGCCTCCCAAAGTGCTGGGATTGCAGGCATGAGCCACCGCGCCTGGCCAAAGGGCTTTTTTCTAACTAAAAATCTCTATGAGGCTTAAAAAATAATTATGAATAAAACAACAAAGTGTTACATAATTAATTAACTAAACATTTCAATTTTAGAAAGTATCAATTTACTCTTTTATATTAAAGACAGATAATTACCATCCTCACACTTTATGTCATCTAATTTTTGTGAGCTATATTGCTATTTGAACATCAAGGTTTAAAATACTTAAATTATTTTCATTGTAACACTGCTGTTATGTATGAATTGTTGGGTCTTCGTCTACTTCAAATGAATTCACTTCCTTGACCTTGTCTTTACCATTTGTGGTTTTTCTTTTGACTCAGCTCTCAATTGACTGGGGATGCCATTCAAGAGGAGATGAAGAAGTCTGTCTTCTGAATTCTGACCTGATGTCTACATACTTAACAATCTGGCAGGATATAATATTCTCGGGTCACACCTTCTTTCAGAACTTGCAGACACTGCATTATTTCTTTTGGCACTGAATTCAACTGGGAGAAGTCTGAGGCCAGCCAAATGTTTAACCATTTGAAAGTACTTCTTTTTTGCCTAGGTTTTCCATTTTCTTTTTAGGAACTCTTTTTTTTAATCACTAAACTTTTATTTAAATACTATATGTCTTAGTGTTATCATTCTTTGTCAAATTTTCCTAGAAGATGGTGTGCTTTTTCCATACATTACTTAAGGGACTATATCTCATTTCCAAAAGGAAATTGTTTCAGGCCTTGACTTGATCCCTCAGTGTGATAAGTTAATACAAAAACTTAGAATCCCATTTTCATCACAGAACATCAATCTCAGTTCATTCTCCTTGTTTCAAAAAAGAACTATTTTCACTCACCAAAAGTCCTAAAGAAGAAAAACCAGGTATCAATTCCTATCACTCTAATGTGGGGATTATTAAGGGACAAATCTAGGAATTCCGTTGGCTTTGCAGGGATAGAAATGAGGGAAGGATACTTACGAAGTCACTCCAGAATCTCTGGGTTCTTTTTTTTCGCTGTCAATATTTTGCATGCATTGCTTTATGTGATGCTGCTTTCCTTGTCTGGTTACATTTGAATTTGTTGTTTTGGAGGGGGAGAGTCTCTATTTTACTATATAATGTTTATTTCATTAGGTTGGGACAAGGGAAATTCTTTCATCTCTCTTTATCAACTTGATCTGGAAGTCCACAATTCCAAATGTTTATTCTTTGTAAAATGTTTGTGGTTTTGGTTTTCTTTTTTTGAGGGGGGAGGGGGCTGGGTGTGGTGATATGGTTTGAAGGCTTCTTCTCCACCTTCAATTCAGAAATTAAATAATTTCCCACTGCCAATTATTGAATAATTCATATTTTAATTATGTTTCTAGTATCCAAACATACATATATATAGATATACATGTATATCAGGATGTGTTTCTGTGCTTTCTATTCTACACCCCTTCTTTAAGTTTATTCCTTGATGTAAAGTCTACTAGACTTATTACAATAAATACTCATTATTCTTATTCTTCAAACTTCTATTGACATTTTTACTTATTTGTTCATCTGAGTTAGCTTTTGAAGAGTTTTTTAACCTTTAAATAAAAATTATATTTTTTACCAGAATGACATTATGTTTACAAATTGATTTATTACAATTTTATCTTTATATAATTGAGTCTTCCCATTAATGTACACAGCATAGCTCTCCATTTACTGCATTTTTAATTTTTTAATGGTTTTCAGTAAGCAATTTATAATTGTATTTACATTTCCAATTTCCTTTGGCTATCATTGTATATATTATTCTGTAGTAAGAAGCATTAGTTACTCAACTAGTAGATATTATTATACTTTCTGATCTTCTTCAATCTGTCAGGACAGTTGTAATATTATTTCAGATTTTAACCTACATCTCCCCAGCATTTTATTTTGAGGCTAGAATGGAGGATAAGGTATAGGAACTCAATGCTATATGCACCAATGTTTACACGGAAACTATATCAAAACACAGTTCTGCATTAAGGGAGCATATGATAGGTTTGTTGGTGATTACTAGTGAAGCAAAACAGGGCATGTTTTGTGCTCCTGTAGTTTTATTTTATTTATTAATGACTGGATATTACCCTTCCCATTTTTTAATTGATGGAAAAGTACTATGTATATGTGGGAAAAACCAAATGAATGAACACACAAAATATATAGAAAATGATATTACCTAGAATTAGAAGTGGGCCTCTTATATGTCATCATAATGTACTATATTTTTCTTATAATTATTATAATCTGTCCTATAATTTGAAAAGGCTTTCCTTATTCAAAAGCTTCTCTCTATTTTATCTCAATGAGGTATTGGAAAGTTTGATTCATTTTGTTGGTTCCTTAAAAACATCAGCTTTGTAGTTAGTGATCCTTTCAACAGTTCCAACAGTTTTTATTTTTCTAGTTTCTTCATGTTAGCCTCCACCCTTACTAATTTGTACTTCCTATTTTACTTTATTGTACTTTAATTAATGTTGTAATATAAGTTCAAAGTTCTTCTTTTAATCTTTATTTTTCAGTAATGGAGGTATTTATTTCTGATAAGAGTTTTTGCTATGAAGTACAGAAAATTTTAGATAATTTCTAATTTTTCTTTTATTTTCTTCTATTCTCTAAAGGATATCTTCACACTGCTTCTTAATTTCTAAGTAGGTAAGATATTTTTGCATAATTTCTTTTTTATTTCCAATTTTATCACATTATGGTCATGAAGCAGTGTCCAATAAAATGTCTACTCTGCCTGCTTTGTTCATTTGATGGCCCAGGACATGACCCGCCTTTTTTTTTTTTTTGTACATCTTCTTTAGCCATGAAGTATATCCTCAAAATATGTAAGATTGAACATATATCTGTTGAGCCAAGTTTTATGAATCTATTACTCAATTTCTCTATATCTGTATGTATTATCAATTGGTCCCATTCTGAGAGAGATATGTCATCTCTACCATTAGTATATTTTATCAAGTTCTTTTGCATCTCAAATGAATTTTGTTTTATATTTTTGACATTGCTATTTGATGTTTTCAGGTTTATGAACTTAACACCATCTACTTAAATTGTTCCTTTCAAAATACAGAATGTCCTTCCACATTCTCTTTTGAACTTTTAACCTCAGGTTCAACTCATCGTGTTTTGGGCTTTCAAATCCCATCTGATTTTTACAGTGATAACAAATTTCTGCTTTACTTTTGTTTGCTATAAGTTTCTTTACTCAGTTTTTTTTTAAACATAATAAATATTCATGTAGCCACCAACCAACTTAGTAAGTATTTCTGGATACCTGTCCATCATCCCATTCTTCACACTCTACTTCGGGATAACCAATAATCATAAATTTTGTTTTTTATTCCCATGTACGTCTTTATACTTTTAATTAGACGAATATCTATTCATACGCAATTTACAATTTTGTCTTCACATATTTTTGAAATTGAAATAAATTGCATCATTATTATGTATCCTTCTGCAACTTGCTTTACTGCTTTATATTTGATTTGTGCAAGGTAACTTTACATCATTCATTTTCAGTTCTGAATATATCCAAATGTATGAATATACCTTAGTTTATTTATCTGTTCTCCTGTTCTATGTTGTTTCCAACTTTTAATATTAGCAATGTTATATTGAACACTGTTCACACACATGAGACTTTCTCTATGTCAAGGAGAGAGTTCCTTAGTCATAGAGTATAAGTATCTTTATCCTTTTCAAAAATTGTAAATTGTTCTTCAATGTGATTGTACCAGTATATAATTCCACCAGTGATTGGAGAGTTACCACTGATGTACATCCTTTGACAACACTTGATACTGTCAACAGTTTTAAATTTTACCATCCTGATGAGCATTAAATGCATGTTTTATTTGCACTTTATTGATTACTACTGAAGTTGAGTATATTACCCATATGTTTACTGCTAACTCAAGTTTCCTCTTCAGTGAATTGTCTGTTTATATTCTTCATGATCCTAACAGATTTTCTTTTTCTAATTTATTTGCACGATTTTTTTTGTATGTTTAGGATACAAATCCACTGTATCCTAGATAAACTGCAAATATCTTCTTTCACTTTGTGCCTTGTCTTTTCACTTTTTATGGTAACTTTTAAAGTACTTTTTATTCTAATGGTCAAATTTATCTTTTTGCTGTATGATTTATGTGTATTTATTGTTTTAGAAATCCTTCCTTAATCCAAGGTGATAATACTATTATCCTGCACTTTCAAAGAGTTTTAAATTTTGTTTTTCACATTTTTACTAGCTTTACTGAACTATAATACACATACCACAAAATTCACACACTTTGCAAATGAACAATTCATTTAAAAATTATATAGAGTCATGCCACTATCATTACAATACAGTTATAGGTCATTTTTATCATCCTCAACAGTTCCCTGTGCCCAATGGCAGTTAATTCCCACTCCCATTGCTAGCCCCATTTAACCACTTATTTGCATTCTGGACATTTCATATAAACAGAAGCATATAGTGTATAGTTTTTGCATCTGGCTTCTTTCACTTAGCATAATAGTTTTAGGACTCATTATGTCATAGTATGCATCAGTAGTTTGTTCCCTTTTAATTGCACAATAGTATTCCATTGTATAGACATAAAACATTTTGTTTGTCCATTCATCAGCTGATTGACTTTTGGATTGTTTCTAGTTTGGAGCTACTGTTAATAACAGTACTGGCTGGGCACAGTGGCTCACGCCTGTAATCCCAGCACTTTGGGAGGCTGGGGTGGGCAGATCATCTGAGGTCAGGAGTTTGAGACCAGCCTGACCAACATAGTGAAACCCCATCTCCACTAAATATACAAAAAAATTAGCTGGGCATGGTGGCACGCACCTGTAGTCCCGGCTACGTGGGAGGCTTAGGCAGAAGAATCGCTTGAACATGGGAAGCAGAGGTTTCAGTGAGCGGAGATCGTGCCACTATACTCCAGCCTGGGTAATAGAGTGAGACTCCATCTCAAAATAATAATAATAGTAATAATAGTACTAAGAACATTCATGCGAAGTCTGGCTATGAACATGCTATCACTTCTTTTGGATACATTCCTAAGTATGGTAATACTTTTTAAGAAATTAGGAAATCCTTTTGGAACATGGCTGCAGGATTCTACATTCCATCAGCAATGCATAAGCATTCAGTAAGTAGTCTATCCTGTGGTTTTGTTTTCGTTCAGTTCTAACTAACGTCTAATGTTCTTTATGATTTCTTTTTTGACTCAGGGATTAGTTAGGTTCTTTACTTCCAAATACCTTGCAATTTCTCAAACCTCTTTCATTCAAATTTAATTCTGTGTGGTCAGATAACACACTCTGTTTGATTTATTAGTTTTTAAATTTACTGAGACTTGTTTTATATTTTACAGCCCAACTCATAATACATTTTGGAGAATGCTGCATATGCACTTGAAAACAATTTTGCTAGCTTTAAGTGGAGTGTTTCATAAATGCCAAAATATTACCCAATAGGATGTCGAACAGGGGTGGTGAAAGCAGGCTTTTGTTAATTGTTAGTTTTTCAAAGGGGATGCTTCTAACATTTCATTACTAAATAGGACTGTGGAAAGTTTTCAGTAGACATATGTTACCAGATTTAATAAATTATTTTCTATTTGTGGTTTGCTAAAAATTTTTATGACAAATGATACTGAATTTTATGAAAATTTTTTGCACACATCATAATTATATAGCTATTCTCCTTTGTTAATAAATAGATGAAATGTTGTCCTGATGTTAAACCACCTTTACATTCTATGACTACCCTCAATTTGGTTATGCTGTATACTTTTAAAAAAGTAACTGATAGACTCATGTTCATAGGGGAGATTGACCATAAATTTTCCTTATAATTAGATAATCCATATCCAATTTTGGTATCAAGGTTGTATGAATTATATTAGGTGAAATAGTGGCTGATTCCTTCTTTAGCTAGTCATGGAAAAGTATTTTATAAGTGAATAATACGGCTTTTTGGCCTTGCCGTTACTCTGTTTAATAGTCTTGCTTTCTGTTTCATTCACTTCTGCCCTTTACTATTTCTTTTGCCTTCTTAGGCTGACAATTAATGAGGTAAGCATAACTGAGAACCTAGAAAAATGAAAACCTAAGTACCCTTCTGCTTTTAATATAAATATTCACAACTATGAATTTTCTCTAGTATCATTTAGACCAAATCTCACAAGTGTAAATATACATAATTTTAAATATTTTTACTGCATTTTATAATTTGTATAATGAATAACTTCTTGTTATAGTTATTTAGAAGATATATATATTTCTATTTTCTAAGTTTAATTTTTATCATTGATTTCTTGTTTAATTGCACTGTTTGCAGAGAAAGTCATCTGTATGACAATTTGTTTAAATTTATTGAGCCTACTTTATGGCCTCATTTAAATAATTTCTATAGTTTTGTGTGCTTGAAAAGAACGTGTATGACACTCAGGCCAATGGATTTTTTTTTTCAAATTATACTTTTGAGATTTTTTTGTAATTGATCTTTTAAGGACAAAAATATGTTAAAATTTGTAAAATACTCTTCCAAATTTAGTCAATAATAGATTTCTATGACTCACCTACACTAAGTGAATATGCATTTGAAACTTTTACATTCCTAGTGAACTACACCTTTTTCATAATATGGTGGCCCCCTTCATCCTCATTAATTTTTTTGCCTTAAAGTTTATTTTTATATATTTAAATAATGCAATAACAGCTTTTATCATTTAATTTTTAGAATAAGTAATACACTTACCTAGTTAAAAATATATGACATAAAAAAATACATAGAGATTTTACACCCAACTCATCCCTTATATTTCCACATCACTCACAGCTCCCCCATACAAGTGAACACTTTATAATTTCTCATTTCCCTACCACTTTACCCTTCTCTTTTAAATGCACTTTATTTTTAGAGCAGTTTTAGGTTCTCAGTAAAATTGAGCAGAATGTAGGGAGTCCCATATGTCCCCACCCCTACATATACACAGCTTTCCCCACTGTCAACATCCCTCACCAGAGTGGTACATTTGTTATAACTGCCTATTAACTTTTTAAATGCAAATAAAAATATGTCATTTGTTCCATTCCTTTAACAGACAGCATTTTTTAAAAGTATATCATCACTCTATTCATCAGAGATGGCACCTTTATTAGCACTAAAATCACTAAGTATTTGGGTCAATCTATGGACTGCACTTTGCTCTGTTTATTCACAAATATGTACTATATTGTTTTCTTTACTAAAATATTATATTTCTTTTAATATTATACGGCTAACTTCCCTTTGTTGTTCTCCTTGTCCTTGTTGGGTTCTGGAGTTTCACTTTGTGGTAAGATTTCATGCTAATTTTCCCTGATTAGAATTCATTTTACTTCCAAAATCTGAGAAATCAGGTCTTTCATCAATTTTGTAAAACTTTAGTAATTTACTTTGAATATTGCCTCTTCCTCATTCTCTCGTCCCCTTTTCTATAACTCTTATTAGCCATATTTGAAACCTTTCCTTTTTTCTCTCTCTCTTAATGTCATGGTTGTAATCTTGTTTATTGGTGTTGATTTCTAGGTAATTTCTTCAGTTCTATCCCTCAGTTCACCAATTCTTTCTGAAGCTTTGTCTAATCTGTTTAATGTTTCCATATAGGTGTTCATGGTAATTACTACCTTTTCATTTTCACAAGTTACTTAGGGTTTTTTTAATTACATGGTTTATTTTTAAATTACCTTGTTTTTAAAGTCTTGTTTCTTTTAGTATGCTTGATTTTCATTTCTGGAATGTGAGAATTTCCCTTACTTTTGTGTGCACACCTATATATTTAATAGGATTTTTGACATATTTTTATCTAACATTTCTAAGTTTTTAGTAGATCAAAGTGTTTCAGGATATCTAGTTTTTACACTCATCACTTTTCTAAGAACTCTTTTTTTTATTATACTTTAAGTTTTAGGGTACATGTATACAACATGCAGGTTTGTTACATATGTATATATATGCCATGTTGGTGTGCTGCATCCATTAACTCATCATTTAACATTAGGTATATCTCCTAATGCTATCCCTCCCCCCTCCCCCCACCCCACAACAGGCCCCGGTGTGTGATGTTTAAGGAGAAACATCACACACATTGTTCAATTCCTACCTATGAGTGAGAACATGTGGTGTTTGGTTTTGAACTCTTAATAGCCACATGTGAAGTCTCGTATTTTCTAAGGCTTTATCTTTTCTCTCACTCTCTATTTTTCATCCATGCTTTCAGATCTTCCATTAAGTAGGGTGAAGGGTTAAAAAATCATCAGCTAAAAGAGCAGAATGTTATCACTGGTGCTCTATTTGAATCTCAAAAGCTCTTTGTATAAATGAAATTCAGATGTTCCACAACAGCCTCCACCATAGTTTTACTTCACTGGGTACACAGTTTGATGATTCTCTCATCCTGCCTCTGGCTAGTAGGCCCCTTTAGATGAGCTGCTATTTTTCACTATCCACAGAGTCAAGGTCAAATCTCATGGCTGTGAATTTTAAATGATGAGATCCCTGCAGGTAGTGTCAGGCAGAGCACCCTTTAAACTTACTGACTTGTAGTATAAAACTTAGCAAGCTATAAGTCCTGTACCATGAGCCCCTGGAGCCAGCATGATAGCACTCCAATCTTCCTACACACCGACCCACAAGTTTAAGGTCAAAAAGATTTATCCCATTTCAGATCTTCTTGGCTTTTTGTGGACTGAAATAGGTGAATTAAAGTTCGTTTTGAAGTCTTAAACTTTAAGTGACTGTCTGTTTCTCCTGTAATTTCTAGTTTATGAATGTTTCTATTTTATCATTATAAAGAATTCTTCTTTATCTAATGGTTATTGCTTTTTGGCTTGTATTCTAATTTGTCCAGTACTAAGATCATGGTTCCTACTTTCTGCTTTTTTTTTTATTATACTTTAAGTTTTAGGGTACATGTGCACAATGTGCAGGTTAGTTACGTATGTATACATGTGCCATGCTGGTGCGCTGCACCCACTAACTCATCATCTCGCATTAGGTATATCTCCCAATGCCATCCCTCCCCCCTCCCCCCACCCCTTTCTGCTTTCTTTGTACTTATATAATAAAACTTTACTCATCCTTTTACTTTCAACCTTTCAAAACCACTTTGGTTTTTGGGTATGTTTCTTGCATATAGAACTGGGTTTCATTACTGTGATCAATTGTGATATTTTTCTTACAACAGGTGATTTATAAAAGCTTTTACTTTTTTTTTATGACAGTATGACTGGTCTTAGATATTTCATATTTTATGTTATGCTTACTGATCTTTACAGATTTTTCGAAGTTCCATTACATACATTGTTCTTAGTTTTATCCATACAGATCTTAAATATTTTGAAAGCTTTATAATTTTATAGAACTGCTTATCTTTTTAACTGTGAAAGAATAAGTAATCCTCCATCTGTTTAAAAAGGGTATTTCCCTACTATGAGAAATGTAAATGTCAGCATATTTACTCTTAATTTTTTCCTTTCATCTACATCATCAAATTTTAGTCAATAGGCCTATATTTGTAATATTTCATCTGTCCACTTACATGGAAATTCTGACTCTTTGCACTTGCTCTACTTTCCTTCTTTTCTCAGTCCCCTCCCAATTCATTACGGTTGTGTCATTTGTACATTATTAGCATATATAAAAAGTAAATTCTGGTCTGTCACAGTAATATGAACATTTATTTTAGTCTTAGTTTTATGGTTAAATTTATTCAGTGCTCACCAGCGGTCCTTAGCAATAGTTTCTCCAGTCATTCCTAGTTGGTTGGACTTTATTCCCCGCAATTTCCTCAAGATTTAGTCACAGAAATAATTTGCTGTATGGCTAAAAAATATTTGACAGCAACCTTTTTACTTAAAGGATAGTTTGGCTCCCACTTTCTTCATTTAATTATGATTGTTATAGTTTTTTGTATTGAAGGTTATTTTAGAGTCTAAAGCCAGACTCATTTTTCTCCTTATCTGTGCACTATTATACAAAGTATTCTTCTATTTAAGTTCAGTAATGCACTTTGATGCTAACCATTCTAGGTCAGTTTTCCCTGGCACACAATATGTCCTCTAAATAAAAATGGCAAAATCTTACATCTAGACTTCACTGAATTATAGATTTAAATATTTGTTTTGTTCCATTATTCTGCTTTTCTTATTTGGGAACTCCATTTATGCCATTATTATTATTTTGGCTTTTTTTTTTTTTTTTTTTTTTTTTGAGATGGAGTCTCCCTCTGCTGCCCAGGCTCTGGAATGCAATGGCACGGTCTCAGCTCATTGCAACCTCCACCTCCTGGGTTGAAGCAATTCTCCTGCCTCAGCCTCCCGAGTAGCTGTGATGACAGGCACCCGCCACCATGCCCGGCTTATTTTTGTATTTTTAGTACAGACGGTGTTTCACCATGTTGGCCAGGCTGGTCTCAAACTGCTGACCTCGTTGATCTGCCCACCTCGGCCTCCCAAAGAGCTGGGATTACAGGCGTGAGCCAGCACACCTGGCCAATTTATGCCATTATGGTAATTTGTTTTTCTCCCATGTCGCTCATTTTCTTTCTAATCCTAAACTCATATTTTCATCTATTCATAATATTTGCTTTTTTTTCAGTTTTATCTTCTGTGTATTTCACTATGCTACTAGCCAGAGTTTTGCCTTTGAGCAATTTCCAATTTTTTTTTTTTGTGTATAGTTATTTTCTTCCAGTATTTGTCCAATGTTTTATTAGCTCATAATTAAATACTTCCATGCTATCTGTGTTAGTCCATTCTCATGCTGCTATGAAGAAATACCCAAGATTGGCTAATTTATAAAGGAAAGAGGTTTAATTGACTCACAGTTCTGCATTGCTGGGGAGGCCTCGGGAAACTTACAATCATGGTGGAAGGCAAGGAGAAGTAGGCACCTTCTTCACAGGGCAGGAAGATGGAGTGAGGGAAAGCAGGGGAAATGCCAAATGCTTACAAAACCATCAGATCTCATGCGACTCACTATTACAAGAACAGCAGGGGGGAAACTGCCCCCATGATCCAGTTATGTCTACCTGGTCCCACCCTTCACAGGTGAGGATTACAATTCAAGATGAGATTTTAGGTGGGGGGACACAACCAAACCATATCACTATGTTAACATTTCTTACAACATTTTTTTTCCAGATAGGGATCTTGCTACATTGCCCAGGCTGGACTCAAACTCCTGGGCTCAAGCAATCCTCCTGCGTAAGCTCCGGAGTAGCTGGATTACTTCTCCAAATTCTGTTTAGTGGTTCTTTCTCAGAAGCTATGTATGTATGTATGTATGAATGTATGCATTTGTTTATTTTTAACTTATGATAGTAAATTTTTAAATCAAAATGCTATGTATTCCATAGCAATATTTTTCTGCTAAGTGCTATTCATGTACTGGTTACTTTAACTTATTTTTTCCATGTTTTTTATCTGATTCACCTGCACTGATGATGTGCCAATTCTTTTGATGCAGTCTAATTTACGTGGACCATCCGTCTGCAGGACACTTCCATGCATACGTGTAAAAGAAGGGACAAGGGTAACCTTTTGCTTTCACAATCCAAAAACTTTCCTTTCTCTATAGCCACAAAGATAGACTGCTTGCCACAAATACAGCTCATCTGTGTAATTCTTTGTGATATATCTTCTCCTTTTCTGAAACCAATCTGATTCAAAAAAACTCTGCTATCAGGCATGATATATGTATATCTATTATTTCAAACAAATGATGTATTTTTGTAATTTAAGGTGTGCCTCTCATCTTCAGAAACTCTACTTTCACTGACACTTCCTATTTGCTATAAGTGAACTCTCTCACCATTCTCTTTGCATTTTATCTTCTCTTTAGCCTTAACAGCTTTTACCCAACCTTAGCAACTTTAAGCAGCTGATACCTGTATTCTGGAGTTCATACATTTGCATCTATCTTCAACTTGTGATAACATTTGTGATAGAGAGTACATTTTTTATCTCTTGTTGTATCATTTATACATTTTACAGGAAAAAGGGGGAAAATAGGATATCTCAAACAGCATCTTTATACAGGAAACTGCCTGCTTCTTATTTTTAATTTTGTATTAACTGAGTTTTCATCTTTTTGTAAATTTTTTAATGTGCTTTCTTGACATTTTTAGGAGGCTGCATCTTGGGCTACAATCCTTTAACTTTCTCCAGTCAGTTTATTTTAATTAACTGAAGTTAAAGAAGTGATCTTTATCTCTTAATATAAAAAGGGCATATGCTTCTTCACTCCCAGTACTCTGTCACCAAGTGTACTTACAGTTCCATATACCATATATATATATCCATATATGTGTGTGTATATATCTCCATATGTGTGTGTATATATATCCATATATGTGTGTATATATCCATATATGTGTATATATATCCATACATATGTGTATATATCCATACATATATGTGTATATATCCATACATATGTGTATATATATCCATACATGTGTGTGTATATATCCATACATATGTGTATATATCCATATATGTGTGTATATATCCATATATATGTGTGTATATATATCCATATATATGTGTATGTATATATATCCATGTATATGTGTGTATATATATCCATATATGTGTGTATATATATCCATATATGTGTGTGTGTGTGTGTGTGTGTGTGTGTATATATATACACACACATATATATCCTTTTCTACAATCCTGGCTTTGTTTGAACTATTCCTTATATCCATATCCATAGTATATCTAGTCTCCCTTACTTAATTATTCTTTGGTACCGAAATTTTAAAAATATTTAAACTTCTAGGCTATACAGCTTGTTAGACATGTCTTGTCTGAATTTTGTGCAGTTTTCATGATTATTACAAATAAGCGCTTTGCAAATTTAAGTAAGCACCAAAAAAAAAAAAAAACAAGGGCAAAAATGAGGTTCTGATAGGAACCTCATCTAGTAACATTTAAATTATAGTTGCACTACTTCCTTGGCTTCATTTGTAAGGAAAATATACTCTTAAAACATTCCGACACTGGATAGTGTAGCATGAATTGCAATCATTAAGCCAGCAACAGTTCTTAGAAAGTATTCAAATTCTGGATTTGGGGAAAGAAATGAGGTATTCTAGCATCTTTAAGTCACAAAATTAATCAATAAGCCCTACTGTTAGAAACTAATAACAAATACTGACTCAGCATGTAAGCATAAGATCAACTCTGAGAAAGACCTCAGCATATACACAGTATTTCCTTGTCAAGAAAGCTTTCCTTGAAATCATACCTATATGTGCATCATTGTATCTTGACAAAATATTTTATTACATCTTCAGAATACATAATGCTTTCTTTTCAGGAAGAATATAGAAATAAACTAATTACTTAAATTGTAATTTTGTTTCACAATCTACTATTAATAAAATATATTTTATAAAACATTTTTACAATTTCTACCACAGAAAGCTATTATTTTCCGCTGTTAGATTTTTCAAGTCAAATTTCATGTTACATTACATAGAAAACTCATAAAAACATAATCTCAATAGTTATTTCTAGAATGCATTATGACAAATATCAACTTACTTGTGACCTAAATGCTTCAGAAAGTATCCCAGAACCTTCAAAGCTTGAACCCAAATACTTTCACTTTTAGAAGCCAATAATTTGTAGATCACCCTACAAAATATATAAATTATCTTTTAAAAACTTACTAATATTAAAAACAAAAACAAACTACATGCTTTACAGATAAATTATACATATGTGAAATATAAAACTCTGAAGATTTTCTTCTCAGGATTATAATTCTTTGGAAAAATTAAAAACTAGCATGCTTTAATAATTTTTCTTTAAACAGTGCTTCAGCCATACACTCAAAAGGGCAATGTGACTGGTGTTCATAAGTACTGCCTCCCAACATACTAACACATGCTTAGTTAGGCCACATCTCTTCTCTCTAAGAATTGGCCCCAACATTTAAACTTGATAACCCTATTTTCTTTTTAAAAAATTTTTTTCTTAATTTTAATATAGAGGTGAGGTTTTGCCAAATTGCCCAGGCTAGTCTGGAATTCCTGAGTTTAAACGATTCGACCACCTTGGCCTCCCAAAGTGCTGGAATTACAGGCATGAGCCACCTGCACCCTAATCCTGTTTTCTTGGTATAACTAATTAGATGATAGGTAGGCACCTGCCTAGTTATTTCTCCTTTTTGAGAATTTGGAATGAGGTCTAAGAAACAATATCTCCTCTTTGCTGGGCTCCTGAATTCAAAAACTGTTTAAAACAGAAACTAGAACAGTAATGTTTTGTTTCTGTTCAGAAAGGCTAGTCAACATACAGAAGGAAGGATTAAACAGCTTACAGAAAGCAGTAGATAAAGCAAACTTGTTTCCTAATAGCCCTACAATTCCTGGTTCCTACTCTAAGATTTTTTTTTTAATATACTTTAAGTTCTAGGGTACATGTGTACAACGTGCAGGTTTGTTACGTATGTATACATGTGCCATGTTGGTGTGCTGCACCCCTTAACTCATCATTTACATTAGGTATATCTCCTAATGCTATCCCTCCCCCGTCCCCCGACCCCACAACAGGCCCCGGTGTGTGATGTTCCCCTTCCTGTGTCCAACTGTTCTTATTGTTCAATTCCCACCTATGAGTGAGAACATGCGGTGTTTGGTTTTTTGTCCTAGCGGTAGTTTGCTGAGAATGATGGTTTCCAGCTTCATCCATGTCCCTACAAAGGACATGAACTCATCATTTTTTATGGCTGCATAGTATTCCATGGTGTATATGTGCCACATTTTCTTAATCCAGTCTGTCATTGTTGGACATTTGGTTTGGTTCCAAGTCTTTGCTATTGTGAATAGTGCCGCAATAAACATACGTGTGCATGTGTCTTTATAGCAGCATGATTTATAATCCTTTGGTAAGGTTTTTTTTTAACAAGTATATTGTTCAGTTTTTACTTTAAAAGCTTTAGAGGTTTTCTGTTACTTGGAGCAAAACAGCCTCCACTAATATACAACTTAACCTATACAATCACTTCAAGTACTATATAAAAGTAGGGCCATATTCATTATAACATTTGTAAGTGTTTAGAAATTTTATTCCATATTTTTCTATTAAAAAAAGTAATTTGTTTCCATAAAGTAGAAGGGACAATGACAACTATATACACTGGCAACAAATTCTAGAATACAAAAAGGTTCTTTAGGGGCTGTAACATTATAGTGTGCTTTATTTTATTAAATATGTTTCTGAAAAAATAAAATGCCATGGCATATTTTGAGGTAAAGTACTCAGCTGAACAAGAGAATCTAGTAAAAGATGCAATATAATTTTCATAGTTTCAGTGATACAAAGGGGAACAAATAGCTTAAAGTTAAAGTCATTATTTTTAGTTTTGCCAAGAGCTTATACTATTAAAAAAGAAAAGATGTTATTGATACTGCTTCTTTTTCTCTTTTTTTCTTTTATGCTTTGCATTTCATCTATTAAAGAATAAACTATGAGAAAAGTGATTATTTCCTTTGGAAGATTTTTTTTTCAAATCCCACATTCATAAATATGTATGGGTTTACACTGAAATCCATTTTCAAAACTTTTAGGAACCAAGATCAGTAATGAAAAAAGACAAGTCTGAGAATAGCAAAGTCAGACATGTCAAAAAAAAAAACACATTCAAGAAATCATAAGAAGCAACACTAAACAGCAAAAATAGTCTGGAGAACCAAAGTAAAAGCTCACAGTCTGGGCCAGGCATGGTGGCTCATGCCTGTAATCCTAACACTTTAGGAGGTCAAGGTGGGCAGACTGCCTGAGCGCAGAAGTTCAAGAGCAGCCTGGGCAACATGGTGAAACCCTGTCTCTACCAAAATACAAAAAAAATTAGTCAGGTGTGGTGGCACATGCCTGTAGTGCCGGCTACTTGGGAGGCTAAGGCATGAGAATTGCTTGAACCCAGGAGGTGGAGGCTGCCGTAAGCTGAGATGGTACCACTGCACTCCAGCCTAGACAACAGAGCGAGACTCTGTCTAAAAAAAAATTAAAAAATTAAAAAAAACCCTCACAGTCTAAAAATGTGGCTACACTCAAATATAGAACTGGAAGTTCTCACAGAATTTCTACTGTCTAGGAATAACTTTGAGTAGCAGGAAAAAAGGTATTAGACCCCACCCTGGGTCAAGAGAAATTATGACTAATGTTGAAACATGAAAATGTCTAGGGCCATCACACATCTACATACCTAGGGATGTGATACAGTATGAATAAGAAATTTACTTTGTTAATTAATGTTTACTTGTAATATACATTATTACTAAATAACAATAATCCTAATTCACCTGCTTAAGCTCACTATATTCAGTAAGCAAATGCTCTAAGCTATATAAGACAGGTAGCTGTCCATTCCTTTCTTTGAAATTTTCCAGATATAAAAACATCAAATTTTTAGCTGCTTACTTCAGTGTTCTGTTATTACAAGGGCTTCCTTAAGCCCAATTAGCATACCATCAGAATTAAACTGAGTTCATTCTTTTTGTTCAACTGTTATACTGAATTCAACTGTATGAATTACAACAGACCAGAATTTTCCTCCCAAAATACTTCATATACAACTGTTAGCCTTTAATGGCTATTTTCTAGAATACAGACATATAAATGCGTTAGCCACTTTCAATATTTTCTATCTAATAAACCTATTTTTTTCATTTTTTATACTATTCTGAACCAGCTTTCTCCACATTTTTGAAGTAGAAAAGCTGAAGTGTCAAGGAAAGGCCGTTTTTTAATCTGTGTGATTGTTTTTAACATACATGTTCTGCTCATGGTCAGCCATGAGCACAAGGCCTTTTAATCTGTTGTGCTTAATTAGTTCTTTCGTACCATACATTTAAAATACATGTAAATCCTAAAGATCTTACCAAATAGCACTCTCAATTGTAGGATCATATTTCCGATGTGTCAAAATAATACAATTATATTTCTGCATTTCATCATATTAGACAATCTAAGTTTGGTATCTTCTACAAGAGTAAGGTGGATATCTTCAACTGATTCACTAAATTTATCAGGTAACATAATAAACAAAGCAAAATCTAAGGATAAGGACACTAATTATTCAATCTAAATATAAGTTCAGAAGAGTGAGTGTAATTGTACTACATTATTAGATTGAGCTATATGAAATTGCCATTATTTGGTAAAATCAGTTAAGTATCAACGGTTTCATATAGTTCAAACTCTAGAGTAAAAAATTATAGGCTGGGCACGGTGGCTTACGCCTGTAATCCCAGCACTTTGGGAGGCCAAGGCAGGCGGATCACAAGGTCAGGAGATGGAGACCATCCTGGCTAACATGGTGAAACCCCGTCTCTACTAAAACAAAATACAAAAAATTAGCCAGGCATTGTGGCGGGTGCCTGTAGTCCCAGCTACTCAGGAGGCTGAGGCAGGAGAATGGCGTGAACCCGGGAAGTGGAGCTTGCAGTGAGCTGAGATTGCGCCACTGCACACTGCACTCCAGCCTGGGCGACAGAGCAAGACTCTGTCTCAAAAAGAAAAAAAAATTATAACAGTTGTTAATCACTAAATGTATAATCTTCTTCAAATAGATTGGCAGCCCTATGAATTATAAACTCAAAGGTAATACTCATATCACAACTGAGATATGCATATAGAGATAGTGATTGATCTCTAATTTGAAAAGGAGTTCTTCAAGTCTAGAAAGTTGTTATTCATTGATATAAATGGCCAAGTAAAAAAGGCACTTAAAAAAGCCCTTGACAGTCGCTGATATATTATTTCCAAACTCTTTTTCACAATAAAACTGTGGAAATTCACTGAGTTATACATGGCATAACCTCGATATCCTGCTCATCCCACTAATTAAAACTCCTGAAAAATAAAAACGAAGAATTCCTTAAAAAGCTAAATTATAGGGTTAAGTTCATAAAAATACTAATTAAGAAATTATATTTCACCTATCTACCAAGTTACATTTCAATTGCCACAACAAAAGTTGGTTTTCAGTTTCTTTTGGCTTTGGCCTGTTATTCCAAAACATCTTTCATCTCTAGTATTTCCACTGCACTGTCACTGTCTCAAGTCATCATCTTTAATACTGATGAATAAAATAATCTCCCTGCTGATATTGCTACATCAGTTTGTCCTTCAACTAATGTTTCACACTGGTGATTGTAAATCTAACAAAATAGCAATCTGAGCACAACATCTCCCCTACTCAAAATTCTTTAATTTTCATCACCAGCTGAAAAAAAAAAAACCACTAAAGTTATTACCGTTCTATGAACCTTCCAAATCTGGCTATAATCTCTCTCGGGCCTCATATCATAAAATTTCATTGTATCCTCTTTTGGTAAAATGTGCCTTGCTTTTTCGTGTCTTCTTGGAAAAAAAAAAAAGCTCTATTCACAATTTGTAATGTCCTTACTATAGCAAATACAATTTAATTACTCTTCTTGATTCCTGAGACTACTGTTTATATACTTCATCAGTTTCCTGAGTATTCGAGGATCAATAGCAGCATTCTCCATTTATTCTCTTATGTGGAAGACTTTGCTATATTTATTCAAATATTCACAGAATAGCAGTTATTCTAGGAGGAACAACTGTGCTCCATTAAAGTCTAATAGTAATACTAATATTATAATCATACCTTATTCCATTTCTTTGATCAAATGCTGGTATCATTGAGGCTGGGTGTTCCGACATTAAAGCCACCAGTAACTGTAGCACATCATGAATATTTTCATCCTGCATAAATCACCAATGTTGATTTAAAATTTTACTCTAAAGATTGGCTTAAATAATTAAAATAAAAGGCCCATAACATGTCCTACCTCATGCATCGTAAGTAGGTAATTTAATATACTCTGAAGTTCATCTTCCTTGACCCCTCGATCCTAATTTTTAAAAAATATTTTATTACTTTACATCTAAAATTAAAATTTTAATTTAAAAAGATGTCAAAATAATCATTTTAAAAGAAAATAAGAGTTAGTTTAATGCAGTGATATTTTAATTAAAATCCCCACACATTTCACAATTTATAGACTGCATTATTTCAAGTTAAGTAAATATTTAGAAAATTATATCAATTTTTAAAAGTCATTAGTATTTGATTGACATTCACTATAAAAAGTTAGCATATTTTGACCGCCTAAGTATTCTTATGACTATTTTCTAATCACTTACTCTTTCCTTAAAACAATATAAATGCAAGACTATACAGTATCAATTTTTGTGTACTATCTCACAATTTATATTTATTTTCACTTTGGTGTCATCTTAACATTTAAAAAATTCTACTACAATAAAATACATTATGTAAGCCTTCTTAAACTGGCACACAGATCATTTTCTAGAATAATGGTCAATTACTATAAGAATAAGGGCTCAATTCTTATTCATATGTTCCTTGTCCATTTCTGTCACATCCCTTAATAGGGAATATTTCAGAGAGCATTTAATCAGAAGTTAGTTAAGTTCAATAAAAGTGAATACTAAGATGTGCAGAATTTTGAAAGCAATTCATGAATTAAAGGTAGCTATTACTAATTTAACAATAATAATTTTAAAACATGCCAGAAATTCCTTTCTACCTAATATACTATAATTTTAAATTATATAAAATTATTTTACCTTTAGTATCAGCTGTTTCAGAAAAAGTAGCATAAATGCCCTCAGTGATATAATTTCTTTTTGTGATGGCCGGGGACCATCTAGAACAAAACAGAAAAAAAAGTAAAAATAAAAAATACAAGATATTAAATAAGCTAAATGCAATTATGTTGGGATACTATGGCATTCTTGAATAATTATCTTTATTAAAATTACAATATTTATATTAATGCTATAAAATTTTAATAATATGAGTATCCAAAAATTAACTTTCAAATTTTTGACAATTTCAAATTATTTACTGAATGTCTGATTTTGTGGAAAAAAGAACTTTTTAAAAAGTTGTTATACATTAATATCCATTTATAAATGTATAATCCCCAAGTATTTATATTAATGCTTTTTTTTTCTGTTTTTATTACATTAATAGGTTTCCCAATATGTCTTCCATTCTCAATTAAACTTGTCTTCATTTAAGGACTCTCTCCATTTTCACCCCACACATTATTTAACAAAGCACAGAAAAAATGACACTCTGTTTTATTGCAATTATTTGTTTTGCAGCCTATTTCTTCTATGTCACTTGTATACAGAAAATACATATTATAGTGGGCATTTATGCTGTGTCAATAAGTGAAAATGAGTATAAAATATTAAAATGTACATATCAGTTCTATCATAATGTACAAATTTTAAAGTAATTTCAAAATATTTAATTACTAATAAAAATGAAAATATAATATATTCTAATATGCATAATATACAATACAGAATACTTTTAAAAAATGAAGCTAGATTCATAAAAATCCTGTAACATTAAGCCTTTCTTGTAGCAACCAGTATTTATCTACTGCTTTACAAGTTTTAAAAGCATAATCCCTTCATGTATAATGTATAGCATCTGCTTATTCACTTAATATTTACATGAAGATTATTATATCTGCAAGCAAGTTATTATCCAAAAAATCCATCCCGCCTATTATAATAAAAGAAATATCTTCCCTATTTCCCAGACTGCTCTCCACCTTTTATTGCCCCACTGCCACCAAGATGCACAAAGTACTCTTCCCCTCCTATTGACACTTGGTATTACTTTAAAAAAACTTTTCATTGTAAAATATTGCCAATGTACAGAAAACATACACGAACAACTTAACGAATTATCATGAAATGAACACCTGTATAACACTTCTTTGGTCAAGAAATTGAACACTGACAGTAGCCTGACAGGGAAACCCGTCAACCATTGGTATGCTGGTAAAGGAATTATCTGCAGAGTGGAGGGATGAGGTCCTGATTTTGAGCATTTATGTACTTCTGATTTCTATCATATTAATAATAATCTGATTTCAAGTTCAAGCTACCAATGATTTAACAAGCTGCTCATAAAATTCCTGAATATCTAACAACTGATTGTGGTCCCATCCTGCCCTGCATGCCAAAGCCCTCACCATGCTCCAGACCTCAGCTCCGTACCACATTCCTTTTCCTGATCACACCCACACTCCATTCAATAACAGACAGATACCGTCTTAGTAATAATTTCCTTATTCTTCTATTTCTGCTACCAATTAATAAAATTGGACCAGTTTTATAACATCTCTGTGCCTTAGGTTTGTTTTCTTCTTTACTGTTAGGGTAAGAATAATAATACCGCTTGTCATAGGACGTCTTGTGAGGATTAAATAGATCAACATATGTAAAGGAATTAGACTAGTACCAGGCCCATTTTAATCACAAGCACTCAAATGTTAGCAATAATTACTTTTATTGTATACTGCATAATACAAACAGCACGTTGCAAAGAAATATATACATATTTGTGTGCTTTGTGTATGATATAAATCAATTTCTGCAAAATAAAATACAAACGGATTTATCTAACAAATATAAAATTGAATGAAGAAACAAATCCCCAAATAATACTATTTATGTAAAATATAGAAGCTAAACAATAAATTAGTAATACATACATAAATAGCAAAAGAGTAAAACATAGTAAAAAATAATAAGCACCCAAGTAAAGAAAAGAAATAACGTAAAATTTGGGACGGAGTTATTTCTATGACAGGGAGTAGAAAAGAGGTGTGAACACACATGAGAATATTCAGGCTCATTGGTAATGTTCTGTTTCTTAGGCTTAGTGATGTTTAAATGAGGTTCATTTTATATTTATATTTATAATTATAACTTGTTTATATATTACATTGATATATGTAATTATACCACTTTGTGTTCATGATGTATTCAAAATAAAGCTTTGAAACACCTATATGTATGCATGAGTAAGCTCATGTTTGTATGAGCAGAGAAAAAGCAGTAGAAATATATACAAGACTGGTAACATTGGCTACCTGGGAGAGTAGTAACATTTTATTTATAAACCTTTGTATTATTTCACTTGCTACCATAAATATGTATTACCTGACCTATAATATTTTTACTATATCTCAATGCTTTTACACTTAACTATATATAATAATAATTTAAGAGACAAAAGTGTTAAGTTACAGTTAAAGCAAAAATATCCTACTTCTCAAGGTGAGTGCCTACACATGAATAGTTCTACGAAAGCTAGTGTAGTGCAAATTATCTTTAGAGTGTCCTTAAAAGAAAGCATTTGTTTAAAATGGTATTGAAAAATGCTGTCATTTAGAAAACTATAGACTTCAAGTCAGAACCTTACATTCTACTATATAACAAAATTAATTTCAAAGTATTAAAATGTTAAAGTAAAATAATAATTTAAATGATAAAGGAAAATAAATGCTGATTTCACTTTCCTGTCATTTTCATTTAAAATATATGTACTGGTACTCTTCCTTTCCTTCTCTTTGATGTAGCTAGAGCCAGTGAGGCCTCAGGGGCAAGGGTTCTATGGAGGGAGCAGAGGCCCTGGTGATACCCAGGGTCTTACAGAGCCAGAGGCAAGTGAGTCTGGAAGGACTTTCAGGGTCAGGGCCAAGGAGACAGTAGAGGTCAGGAGGGTGGCAGTGCCAAAGAAACAACTGGGGCTGAGGAGACAACAAGGGCCATTCAGAGTCAAATCTGAGGGTATGGTTACAGATGACTAGCAATGTTAAAGCTGAGAAGGTTATGCCGTGTGTATCAAAACATTGGTTTTATAATGTAGAATAAGAAAATATATAAATATATTAAAGACAATAGGAGCAAGATTTCTCACTATTGAAGAAGAAAGCGGCAAATTTAAAAAGTTTCAGGCTAGGTTGAGCCATGTGGCTTTGGACTGGAATTGAAGGTACTGCTGTGAACTCATGGTTTTAATATAGATAAATTAGTTGAGATGTACCTATATACATAGATATAAACATCATTTCCTAGATCTGTCCACTAAAAGTACTTAGAAGCAATGACATTCAAAAACCAAGAAGCACACCTCACATCCACATCTTGGTTTCTAAAAACCATATCCACCAAACAAACCAGGGCTTCCTGGAAAAATGGCTAATTTCAGGGCGGGATAAGGAAAGTGTAGGACAAGTCAGAAACATCTTGTTTCAGAAAGTAAAATAGTATTAAAAACTTATGGGCATTTGTCCCATAATCCATGTGAAGGGTCCTACTGGCCAAATCTTGAGCATCGAAATAATGATACAACCCAGGAGACAGACAAACCACAGCCCTAGGACTAAATCCATCAGGCCACTTGTTTTTGTAAGTTTCACTAGAACAAGCCACACCTATTCGTTTGCATACTGTCTGTGGTTATTTCTGCAATACAATGTCAGAGCTGACTATGTGCAACAGAGACCTTATGGCTCCGTAAGCCTAAAACACTATCTGGCCCTTTGCAAAGAAAGTATGCTAACTGTTGATATAACACATTGAATACATGAGTCCATACTGATATAAAAGATGATAGATAGACAGATAGATAGATGGATGGATGGATAGATAGATAGATAGATAGATAGATAGATAGATGAGTGGAGGAGTAAAACAAGTTCTTCCTTACAGTAGATATGCCAACTTAATTAATGTCTTAGAAAATATCATTTGTCAGTCATCACAATAAAGATAATCTAGTAAGAATCATCAACAAACTAAAACAAGTAGATGAAACTTTGTTGAAGAACAGGCTATTTATATAGTTTCAATGTATTTCTCCACCAAATACTTATTAATTACCAAAGAGAAAGGAGTGATTTTGTAATGAAGAAACCTGGAAGATAATACCTTAATCAAATGTTTAAAGTTAACATCACTTGTAAAAGGACAACTCAACATCATGTGCCTCCTTGACATGATACAAGGAGACAGATACAATATGACTTCTGTGTTATTTCTTGTAAAAATGAAAAAACCTGAATTATCATGAACAAACAGAAAATTCAAATTTAAGGTTATTCAAAAAAATAACTGGTCTGTATTATTCAAAAATGTCAAGGTCCTGAAAGACAAGGAAATACTAAAAAACTATCCTACATTGAAGAACATTAAAAGTAAGAATGCAACTAAGCACAACATACGATCCTCAACAGACTTAGGGCAAAATAAATTTCTTTTTCCTAGAAAGGACATTATTAGTGTAATTAGTGAAATTTGAATGGGGTCTCTGAATTAGATGATAGTATCATATTAATGCTAACTTCCTGATATTAATGGGTGTCCTCTGGTTATTTAACAAAGTGCCTTTACCTTTCAGGAAATACACAATAAAGTATTTAGAGGTGACAGAGTATCATGTCTACAATTTATTATCAATTGAATCAGAAAAAAATGTGTATATATCTGTAGGTGTGTTTATATATACATAAAAAGAGAGCATGAGAGAATAGTAAAGGCTAAAGTGATAAGATGTAAAATATTGAGAATCTGGTGAGGGACATATGAGAATTCTTTGTGCAATGCTTGCAACTTTGTAACTTTTCTGTAAATTAGAAATTAATATTTTAAGGCAGAAATTATGTGTGAATATATAATTTGTTTAGACTAGAGAAAACTCTATCATAGTGTAGCATTTAAGAACTAGGTCTCTGAGTCAGATGGATATGATTCAAATTTTGGTGCTGTTCGGTTTGTATCAACTTTCAGTTTCCTAATCTTTAAAATGAGGATAATATCAAAAACAAAGTTATATATAGATGCAGTCTTATGTATGTGTATGAATATGTCTATTTATCTATAATTACATTATATGTATTATTAAACAAATTAACATGTAGAGTGCTTGGCAGAAAAATCCAATAAATTTTAGGCATTACTAACTTAAAAGCAATGGAAGAAGCCATAAAAGGACAAAACAACAGATCTGAGTATAAATAACTTCTAAAGCCCCATTAATAAAAAGAAATAAAAGTAAGCTTATATAAATATTAGAATAGTAAAATGGGAGGCCGAGTCAGGTGTATCACGAGGTCAGGAGATCAACACCATCCTGGCTAACACGGTGAAACCCTGTCTCCACTAAAAATACAAAAAAATTAGCCGGGCGTGCTGGCAGGCACCTGTAGTCCCAGCTACTCGGGAGGCTGAGGCAGGAGAACGGCATGAATCCAGGAGGCAGAGCTTGCAGTGAGCTGAGATAGCACCACTGCACTCCAGCCTGGGTGACAGAGCAAGACTCTGTCTCAAAAAAAAAAAAAAAAAAGGAAAGTGTTATTTTTCCTTATCAACGGGATTATTATAAAACTATAATATTCAATGCTATTGTGAGCACGCAAAAGGAAGTACTCTAACATACTACTGGTAAAACTGTAAAATAATATGACATTCCTGAAAAAAATTTAAAATATTTGTCATTAGCCCCTTTCTCAGTAATTTTAAACAAATCAGAGATGGAGGTAAACACATATATAAATGAGAGAATGCTCTAACATTTACAGAATCAAAACTTTAGAAATGATGTAAATGGTACATCCCCTTACATTACTACATTGAGCTGAGAAAAGAACAACATAGAAAAATTGAGAAAATCTCAATCTATAATTAAAAAGTTTAAATATTTTTATATATGTATGCAATGAGAAACACTGGAAGAAAACATGCCAAAATCATATCAGTAATTATTCTTGGGGTTTGGGTCATAAATATATTTTTTCTTCTGTATTATTTTATTTTCTATATTTTTTGTATAATTAGAAAAACTGGCTATATTTTAAAAAAAAAAAGAAATCACAGTGAAGAATTAGTTTCCATTATAGTCAGAACAAAGGATAAATTTGGAATAAAATATAAAAAATTAACAATCTGAAAATGTTGAAAGCAACTGATGTACTAGAACACACCAGTTATAACCAATATCATTTATCTGTTTTTAATATTATGAATGTATCTTCCTGAATGAAAAAAAAGCATACAGGCTAAAATAAAGACTATTGTTGCTTTTTAACTGATTTTATTCCAAAATAATTTAATATTGAAAAGCCCTAAACTTCTTTACCACAAACAATTCTCAATATGCCAGTCTGCTATATAAGAAAGAAAACATTTCAGTGATTTCATAGTCATGTACACTGCTCACTTTAACAGTACTCAGAATACAGAATAATCATAGGCAAATGTAAATACAGTGGAAGTGGTATACATACCTAATCCTTTAGGTGTAATGCCACTACTGTCAGCAGGATTAATAACCCAGTAGTAATATTTTAAGGTGTGCATTAGCTGTAATACTGTTCCTACTCTGCGTATGGTGGTGTAGATGGTAGCAGTTCCAATAAATTCAGCAGACAAATATGTGTATAGGGAAAGCTGAACCTAATACAGAATATTAACAGATCATTAAAATGAATTTAAAATGCCTCAAGTGCTCATATTATATACATTCAGTTTTAATTTAAATGTGAATTAGTAAAGACCAAGAAATGACCATTTATTATGAGGTTAAAAATAACTTTCTTCTTCAATATTATTTATATTTAAAAAATATATAATCTGCAATTAACATATTCTAATAAACTCATAATAGAGGTAGTCCAACAGCTGTGGCAATTAAATAATTTTAAAATGATTTAATAATTTATTGAAATTAATCTGATAAAAAGATTAAAATATTTTAAAAGTCAACTAAAGCTCTTAAAGTACATTTCAGTAGCTTTCAATGTAAAAATTTCTTCATAGCAATAGAACATCAGTCAGCTAAAGCATATCTGAAAACATATATATTTTTGTCATATATCCTAAAAGTTCATGCAATTTCAAATTCTCCTCACCTATGGCCATAACATATAGTTTGCTTTCACAATCTGACCATGTGAGCATAGAGATGGCATGTCAGACATCTTGCTTAAAAGAGTTGTCAAAATTCAGATTTGGGCTTAGGCAATAATTAATAACTCGGTGAGATATTTTTAAACTGTAAAAGATGGCTCAAAATCAAAATATCCCTCATTATTGATTTCAACTAGGACTAAATCCTTGTATATAAAACAATAAGAATTTTCTGTTATTATCTGGAAAATATTTAATTCATGTATATATTTATTTTTAAATTAGTATTATTTATATGTCATGATATAAATTCTACCTTCAAAATGAAAGCAATTTTCCAGCAAAATGATTACAGTCATAATACAATTAGTTATCTGTTCTCTTTCCTAGTCTTTCAAAAATTGGTATAGCAAATTTTCTTCATTGAAAAGTATCACATCTAAAGATGTTAGAATGCAGTGTTACACAAAGATTCTTTTTTACCTATTGTTTCATTTATTTTACTACTTATAAATATTTTGATCTCCTGATACTGCCTAACACAATTGCCACAGATTAACTATAAAATAAGCTAAAATGTTCAAATGTTTTCCACTGAATACTATAGATCCAGCAACTATAATGTATAACATTACACTAAATCAAACTGAATAAGTATAAAATTCATACCTTTGCAGGTGTATGTATCCAGATGGCTGGGTTAAATAAAATGTGATCACAAAGCTGCTTCAGCAAAGGTGCTCCATGAGATAAACCATCAAGGTATTTTGCAAAAGATAAAAATTGCTCCAGGACAGCTCTAGTTATATGAACTCTTGATGACTAAGAAAGAAAACAGAAATTCTAGCTTGAAACATCCAGAATATCAAATTGTATAATTTCTGATTTAGCATAAGGACACATGAATTTTTCATATGCTATCCCTAATAAATATGAAATAAACATTTGTTTTCTTTGCTATTAAAATATAACTTTAAGAGATCTAAAATTTCAGCTATTTCTTTGAGTGATAGCTTGTTATTTGAAGCCTGATCTAAGACAATTACAGATAAATAATTCAAGTTAAATAATTCTACTATTAGCTAAAGAAATGAAATGTTATAAATAATGGCTTCATTTCATTTTTTGTAGAAATTGACATACAAGAAGAGATCTTAGACATAGAAATAAAAAGTGACAGTGTTTAAAATATGTAAAAATACTGCTTAAAAATATGTAAAATACTGCTTAAAATATTATTTCCTTGGCCTTCTCTTCTCCATAAATACCCTATCCTTGGATGATATAGTACGCTTTCACAGCTTCATATAACACTATGTCTATGCTGAACACTCGCTTCAAGAATTTTCAACTACTATCACCATGTACCTATTACCAATGGTATTTAAACAACAGACTCTCCAAAATTGAAACCAAACCTTAAAGCTGCACCATCTCATACAGTAGCCAGAAGCCCTATGTGGCCTTTGAGCTGCTGGAATATTGCAATTGAAAGTGAGATGTGTTGTAAGGATGAAAAAACTGGGTTTTTCCAGCTCAGAATATTTTTAAAAATCATATTTTCTTATTGAAGAGATGTTGAAATAATATTTTGCATATTATCAAAATAAAATACTAGGCTAAATACGTTATTAAAATTAATACCACCTGTATTTTTTACTAGAAAATATTAAATTGCACCTGAGGCTTGAATTGTAATTTAATTGGACAATGCTATCCTAGAATACAATTTCAGATAAAAATGCTATAACATTAAAAAAATGCTCTTCATAAAAGCTGATAATTCAAACTCAAATATCAAAAAATTTATCTTCCTACATAAATCTTTTCTTCCTCATCTAGTGATACTATTTTGTAGTATCACTATCCTTTCAGTCATAGGGTAAAGAATCACCTATCACTCAATCCTGAAGCACACATCACACAACACATCTTTCCTCACTATTCTTCACTAACTGAAGTCTGAATATCAGTTTAAAACAATCTAAGTTTAAAAGGGATGAAATTGTCTTACCAATTTTACCTCCCATATGATTTAGCTACATTTTTCATGCTCATAATAAGGATAACTCAATATATTTGACTTAAGCACTTCATGAATTTTCACACTTCTACATAAACGGTCACGAACTAAAATGATTGCAAATAACTAACAACAATGTGTAAACTAGAGTAGGAGACAATAAAGATTGGTGAGGACCAAAACTAACCTCTTTGCTGAGTCCTACAGAATATTACTGTGGGCCAATTTCACCCACAGGACACATTTGCTTCCCTGCTTTACCATCTTGCTCCCCCAGTTTGTAACACCCTTGCATACATTTCCTTTACCTTAAAGGTAGAACTCAAGACTTTTAGTCATTTAGAAAATATACATGTTGATTACTCACTATTAGTCAAATATGCTCCCTGGCACTGTCAAAAAAGCAGCTAGCAAAATTGAAGAAAAAAACTCTGCCTCACAGAACATATTCTAAGAGATGATAAGGCAGGAACACATAGTAAATAAAATAAAAAGGTAAAATATGTAACATGTTAGAGGTTACTAAGTTCATGGAAGAAACTATGGGGCAGATAAAACATTTGTAGAAGGATGGTTAACAGGTTTTACTAAGAAGGGGGCCACTTAATTGGTTCAAATTATTATAAGGTTAAAAATGATTTAGTATTAATATAATAGAATTATGTGTCTGACAAAATTACCAATGGTGCTTACTACATAAGCAATAGCCTACAAAATTCAAACCAAACCTTAGTACATAATTTTCAATGAAAATTTTACAGAAGATGGTGGAAATGATCTAAATAAATAGCTGAGTTAATAAAGGGGGGGAACCAAAACAAGTATTTGAGTTTAAAAAGTAAAGATCGGGTAATCATATTTAAAGGACTATCAATGAAAATAATATAGTACTTTAAAAAACTATTTGTAAAGGGATGAAATTAAAATAAGAGATCACTAGTTATTTAAAACTGTAGTCAGCTCCTTCACTAATTATAATTTCACATAGCTTATCTTATACATTCTATTTTTATTCAGTAGTAATGATTTCAAGAACATGATCTGATACATTCTACTCTTACACTTAAAACTCTAAAATAGAATACAGTCAGATCCTGTTACTAGATAAACATGCTAGGTGACCAGACTGTAGCTCATAAAAATTATTCATCATGTCCTCATAAAGAACATTAACCTGTATTATAAAATCAGGCTGACCATTATAAACATATCCACTTGATGAATTCATAATATAGAAACAAGTTTGGAACTTGGACCATGATATTAAAAGGTATACTAGAAGCATCACAAGGCCTTCTACATTACTTTAAAAAAAAAAGGCGGAGGGGGCCATTGTTTTCGCATACCAATTAATGCTGTTGGGTAGCAGGTTTGCATTCTAAAATTATTCTTTGGAAAATATTTTTCTAAAATTGTGTCTTTTTATTGACCTACTCAAAATCCTACAATTTTGGATTGTAAATAGTATATAAATGCATAAATGAATATTCTCTTCAACAGCATGTTACCTTTACCTCTTAGTAGTACTTATCTTTCCTCCTTGTATTATTGTTAGCGTAAAAAAAAAATCTCTTTCCTAATATAAGAAAGGATATTATCTTATTCATCTTTTATCCTCCTGATCCCTACCCTAATTTCTCAGGAAATGTTTAACTGAATTAATGTCAAATTCAAAAACAGTAAGAATAGAATAGGTAGGAAAAAACACAGCCTGGGAAAAGAAGAAAGAAGATCTCTGACTCTGCTTTTAAATGTATTTCCTTTGATTAATGGTTTTAAAATATTTTTATATTCTGGTATTTGTTTTCATTTTCTCAAGTAAAGCTATTTTAGAAAGAGATCTATACTTGGATAACTTATAGTTATAAATCTGTAACCTTTAGATGGAAATACAATTTAAATCTTACAGAAAATGTAAGCTCTGGAATTTGATCTATATATTACTTTCATGTGGTGGCAGAATACATAATTTTTAAGAAGTACTATATGTGACATGGCTAACCATATTTGGAAATAATATCTGAGAAGTTATACAAATAGTTGCGTTATAGCATCCACTCCAGAATTAACTAAACCAAATAGGAGCACTAGCGGTTACAAAGAGAAACTTCTATTCAATAAAGAGAGATTGTTCCAACATTTAGATTAGCCCATAATAGAACAGGTTATCAGAAATGTTCATTTTTATTGTAGAAAGCATAATATACACACACACATATACATATAATGTGTATGAGTATATATTCAATAAATTGTGTAAAACTATTGTAATTGTAGAGGTACATTATAGTCTATTATCCATTCTGCTCCTCCCAGGACTCCAAGGTTGTGCTCCAAATAGCCTAATCCAATCAGATTAATCATGTGTTGTTGTTTTGGTAGGGAGTGGAGGGGAGGGTGGCAGGCAATGATCAGCTCAGAGATTCAGTATCAAAGTTTAGCATTCTCATAGCAACAACTGGTTCAAAGGTAGGCTAGCCAAGCTCTAAGCTAACCAATCAAATTGGAGAGAAGAATCTTGCTCAGTAATTGACAGAAATGAGCTCGCTTTCTTCACCTGGATGTGAAGGTCTATAGCGCCAATTCTCTCTGGCAGCCTTGTGACCTCAAAGAGTATCAGCTTTAGCATAAAATCAACACTGTAGCTGGTACAGCAGAGATATAGATAAAACCTGGGTCTCTGATGACATTATTGAGACTTAGATAACCCAGCCCTGAAACACAACTTACTGTTTGCTGCTTTTCCAACCTTTTGCTGCCTTTCCAACCTTCCCTGTCCTATTTTTATGCTTGGGATGCTCCCTTGCCTACTGGTTTCCAGTTGGGTTTGACTAATTGAAGACATTAGCAAGAAATTAAAGGACAGAAAGAAAATGAAGTTGGGTATATATTTTCCAGATTTTACCCCTTCAGTACACTTAACACTATACTCCTTTCTTGAAGACCACACTCCCATCAGGTACCCTTCTCCTAATAGCTACAATAACTTTCTCTTTGGGTTATGCTAAACACTTATTTCCCTCATCTCTTCAAATCTTGCCAAGCTCCCTGCTTACAACTTTTTAAATACCCTTGCATTAAAGTCTTCTCAAAAACCTAGGTTGAGTATGCCATCTGTTCCCTGCCAAGAATATAACTGATATGCCATCTAACACTAGACTTTCAGTTACATCAGTTAGTATATTTTCCTAATGTTTAAGATACTTTGAATCAAATTTTCTACTAACCACAATCAAAAATATCCTATTGAATATGCTGGATAACCTCTAAGTTTCCCACAAGATCACATTTTGGCAAAACAGAACAAAAACACCTAAAAATTTTTTCGTGGAACAGTAAAATTGTTATTAATAAAAAGGCCTCTCATATACTATCTTCCTAAGATATCTTCTATGACAAGGAGATATAAAAGCTAAGTGGCAGTTAACCAGTAACCTGTTATTAGTTAAGAAATTAAAAAATGAAACTTCTATTACCTATACTATTAATACTAACCTTGCCAGTGATTATTTAAAAATAACAAAATGTGAGCACTCCTCCAAGAAAGGTAAAAAAGTTACTCTTTGCAGGTAATCAGACAAGCATACAAGGACTTTTCATATACTCAATTCAACAACCATTTACTGAGCTAAGCACTGTTCTAGGTGCTGAAGATACAGCAATAAGGGGAGACAAAAATATATATACATTGCCCCTGCTTTCATAAAGCCTACATTCTAGCAGAAGGAGGCAGAAAATTAGTAAAAAATATAAAACATGCCAGAATGGTGCTGCAAAATTAGCAGCATAGGTAAACACTGATGGTTATGGAAGGAATACAAATTTATTTAGAATGATCGGAGAATATTTCTGTGACAAGGCATCATATAAGCAAAATCCTGAATGAAGCATAGAATCAAAGTCTGTGAGTATCTGAAGAAAGAGTGATGGAAACAATTGGGGAAGTAAATGCAAAAGTCCTTGGGTAAATGTTTACCATTTTAGTTCTTAAGGAAAAGGCAAAAAGACCTTTGCCTAAAATAGAGAAAGCAAGAAGAGTGGGAAGAGATGAAGTGAGGTATAAGGCTTATGACTTCATTATGAGAAGGATGAAGACTTGAATAAGATTTGGCACATTTTAGGATAACTAGTCTAACTGCAAGTGAAAAATGGATTGTAGGTAACCAATGGTGAAGGATGATCATGGTTTGAACTAAGATGATATCAACTGACATGGTAAGGAGTTGAGAAGTAAAGAGGAAGTAGTAATTGATTCTGGATACATTTTGACAGTAAGACAACATAATTTCCTGAGTTTGGATCTAGAGTGCAAAAAAAGTAGAGTCAAAAAGAATTAACTTTTTGGTTTCAACTACTTGTTGAATGGTAATGCCACTAAATAAGATAAAGAACTCTGAAGGATGAAAAATTAAGAGAAAAATCAGTTTGGATAATTTAGTCAAGAAGATTACCAGAAATCCAAGTGGAACTAAAAATAGGAGAAACAATTGAGAGTAATTAGTATTTACAGGATCATGGAAGCTGTAGAAGTGGATAATCTCAATTAGAGTAAGGTACTGTGTAGATGGAAAAGTGAAACGCTTTCCAGGATTAATCACTGGGACAGAACAGTCATCAGAATTTAGAAAGATGAAGCAGAACTAATGAGAGAGAATAAGTAAGAAAAAAAAAAAGCAAGCCATCACAAAACACAATGCAAGAAAGCATTTCAAGAAGGAAAGAATGTTCAACTGAAATATTCACAGGTCAAATAAGATAAGAACTGAGAAATAATCACAGGACAGATTATGAAGGCCACTGGTGACAAAGACATGAGCCATCTTAAAGGACATGTAAGAATGAAAACCAGGTTGGAATAGGAGTAGATTTAGGAGTAAATGAGAGTCCAGGAATATAAGGAAGGTTTAAAATCTGGAAAATAATCCATGTAATTGACTAAATTAAGAAAAATGAAGAAACATCTTAATCATCTCAAATACTGCAGAAAAGATGTTATATAAAATCCTGTTTATAATAAAGAAAACTCTTAGGAAACCAGAAATAGATAATTCCTTAATTTAACTAAAAAATCCACACAAAGTAATCTATTAAAAATATCATACTTAGTGTAATTATTAAAAGCATTGCCCATGAGATCAGGAATAAGACAGGGATGGCCACTATCACAACTTTTATTCCAACACTGTACTGGCACTTTTTAGGTGGCATAACAAGGCAAGGAAAAAAAACCTAAAATTAGAAAGGAAAAAAACAAAACTATCATTCTCCAATGTTATTATTGTCTACAAAAATTTTTCCAAAAAAATCTACAAATGACTAGATTTAATAGAGGAACAGAAAGACTGGTATATAAAAGTTCAACATAAATATCAATTATAATTCTATGTACCAGTAACAAAAATCAAAACTTTTAATTGCTTCTTGGCCTTTTGGGTAAGATCAAGTGTAAAATATTAAAATTTTAAGGGCATCAAATAATATCAAATACCTGGAAATAAATCCATCAAAAAGACAGAAACTGTTCCATACAGAAAAGTACAAAAGAAAATCTCAATTAATAAAAGAATATACCAAGTATATAACCTGAAAGATTCAATATAGGAAAGATGTCAATATAATACGATAAAAATCCTCATGTTTTTTGGTGGAAGTTGATAAGCTGATATATATATATGGAAATGCAAAGACCCAAAAACAGCCAAGGCAATCTTCAAGAACAACAGTAAAGCTAGATGACATACTCTTAAATATCAGGCCGTACTAAAAAGCTATACAAATTAAAATCCTGTTGTACTGTCTGAAACACACAAAAAAAATCCCAGTCATACATGGTCATCTGATTTATGGCAAAGATTAGACTGCAATGCAGTGGGAAATCATCTTTTCAAAAAATGGTACTGGGCCAGCTAGATGACATACATGGGGGAAAAAAAGAACCTTGACCCTTATACCTCATACCATATACAAAATTCAATTCTAGATAGATTATAGAAAAAAAGAACCTTGACCCTTATACCTCATACCATATACAAAATTCAATTCCAGATAGATTATAGATCTAAATATGAAAGATAAAACAAAATTTTAAGAAGGAAACAGAATAATCTTATGGCTTCAGGATATGGGTCTAAAATGGGCTAGTCATAAAAGAAACTGAAAATTTTAACCTATATTAAAATTAGTAACTTGTTTATCAAAAATCACCATTAAGAGAGTGAAAAGTCACACCAAAGAAGGAGAGATAATTTGCAGTGTATATCCAATGAAGTAATCACATCCAAAATACAAATATGATTTCCACAAATCAGTAGCAAAATGACAGACAACCCAAATGAAAATTGGCACTCTAAAGAGGTATTTAACAAAAGAAGATATCCCAAAGGAAAATAAATATATGTTCAACTTTATTGTCATCAAGGAAATACAAATTAATGTGATCCAAAGAATGGAGAAATATATTTGTTAATCATCCGTCTATTAAGGGACTAGTATCCAGAATATTAAAAAAAATCTCCCACAAATCAATAATAAGACACATATCACAATTATTAAATGGGCAAACGATCTAAAGATATTTCTTCAAAGAATATATATCAATAAATAGCAAATAAGCACATGAAAATAGACAACAAGCATATGAAAAGATATTCAGCATCACTAGTCATCCCAAAAATGCAAATTTAAAATTGATAAGCCATTTCACACCCACTAGGAGGGTCAGAATCAAAAAGACATACAAAACAAGAGTTGGTAAGGATGTGGAAAAAATGGAACTCTTAAATATGGTTGGTAGGATGTAAAATGCTGGAGTCACTTTGAAAAACATCAATAGTTTCTCAAATAAACATAGGACCCAGCAAATTAACTCCTAGGTATCTACTGAACAGAAATAAGAACATATGTCCACATATAACCTAGTACATGAACATTCATGGCAGCTTTATTCATAATAGCCAAAAGATAGAAACAACATAAATGTATATCAACTGATGAATGGAGAAGCAAAATGTATATACATCTAATGGAATATTATTTAGCTGTAAAAAAGAACGGAGTTCTAAAATATGCTATAACATGGATGCACACTGAAAACATTATGCTAAGCAAAATGGACCAAATACAAAAAGACAAATATTGTATGATCTCACTTATGTGAAATATTTAGAATAAGCAATTCATAAAGCCAAAAAGTGAATTATGGGTTGACTAGGGGTGGGAATCATGAAGAGACATAGGGAATACTGGTAAAGGAAATGAATAACAAAGAAGATAAAAGATTAATTTTCTATAATTATATATGAAAATGTCTAATCTTATTCGAAATCTAGGAAAAGTGCAAATTAAAACCACAATGAAATATTTTGCATCCACTAAATTGACATTATAATATTTGAAATATTAACATATGTTTTTATTTGAAGGCTTTTACAAATATTTCTACTTATAAGCTAAGTTTTAAGTAAAAGAATATTTACTTTAGAATTTTCTGATACATTCTCATCAAACAAATGAAAGCAAATTATTTAACGGGGTAAGTCCTCACAGAAATCCTGTCACACACAGTAATCTTACAAAGGCATTTCATATGTTATCAAATTCATGTTAAATGTAGCTTATCATACATCTTCTAAACAAATATTATACTCTAGATACAGAAAAAGAGTATTCTGTCATTTAAAAAAATAAGCCAAAGAGCCTTAAGTTCTTAATAATGTTATGGAAAAAATCATCTTAATAAAGAAATGCTACCAATGATCAATCTACTTAACAATCTACCACTTTTCAATCATTAATCCTTAAAGAAAGGTCAACACTTGTTTCAAAGAAAAGACATGTTATATACACAATATGTATAAAGACATGTAATATATAAAATATCGTATATTTTAGAACTTGATTATTTTTGTGACTAAATTTCAATTGATGTATATACCACATTTTGTTTATCCATTAATCAATTGATAATATTTCAAATGTAAAACAATTGGAGGTAAAATTAAAACTACTTCAAAATATCTTCTCAATTTTTTTCCAAAGGAAATATGTTTATCCCTTAGTTGAGATCTCACTTCTATTACTTCTCCAACAGTTTCATTTTCAGAGCAGCTGAATATTATAGAGTTAACTAACTGATAAGAAAAGGTCAGAGAGTGCTAATAAAAGACATAGGTATTTGTTATAAAAAAACGCTTATTCATGAAATCCCACTTTAATTTTCAAAGGAAATCACATAATACAACTAAACTCCTGTGAGATCATAATCAGAAATTCAGCACTCATCATAAAAGCACAGCTTTGACTAAAGCAAAAGAGGTCATAAAACAACATAAATGACACAAAATGGGAAAAAGTAAACCCATCTAATTTTTATTGTTTATATTATGCGTAGATCAGAAAAACTACTTTAAATAATATATATTAAGAGCAGGGAAAAAGAGCACAAAATAATGTTTCTATTACCACAAAATAAAAATTTTGACCGCATAATTAAAAAATAACACAAAACTTAACAGGTAAATTCATGTATACTAAATATAGATTAAGATTTTTATCTTAATAAAAAAGACTTTCGAGATACAGTCTAAGGCCAGGCGCGGTGGTTCATGCCTGTAATCCCAGCACGTTGAGAGTCCAAGGCGGGCAGATCACTTGAGGCCAGGAGTTCAAGACCATCCTGGCTAATACGGTGAAACCCTGTCTCTACTAAAAATACAAAAAATTAGCCGGGCATGGTGGTGGGCGCCTGTAGTTCCAGCTACCTGGGAGGCTGAAGCAGGAGAATGGCGTGAACCCGGGAGGCGGAGCTTGCAGTGAGCCGAGATTGAGCCAGTGCACTCCAGCCTGGGTGACAAAGCGAGACTCCATCTCAAAAAAAAAAATCTTTAGCCTGGCATGGTGGTGCGCGCCTGTGATCCCAGCCACTCGGGAGGCTGAGGCAGGAGAATCGCTTGATCAAACTCAGGAGATGGGGGTTGCAGTGAGCCAAGATCGTGCCACTGCACTCCACTGTGGGAGACAGAGTGAGACACTGTCTCAAAAAAAAAAAAAGTCTAAGTGAAAAGATAGCAAAGAAACAACTACAGTACTCCCTCCTTATCCTGACGCGATAGTTCCAAGACCCCTAGTGGATAATAAATACGATTTTCAGTCTGAGAACTGAGATAGCTACTAAATAACTAATGGAGAGACAGTGTATACAGCATGAAAAAGCGGAACAAAAGGAGGATTCATGTCCAGGGCTTGATGAAGAGGGACAGCATGAGATTTCATCACTCTCCTCAGAACAGCACACAATTTAGAAAGTTATAAATGGTTTATTTCATGCTATTTTTGAACTGCAGTTGACCACGGGTAAGTGACACCTTAGAAAGTGAGAGTGGAAATAAGGGGGTACTACTTAGAAAACTTAAGAGAAATGATACTTATTGCTTGAATAGATATAGATGTAAATTTTTTATTTAGATTTTTTTATTCAAAATTTCTTAATTACACTTCCGATACCCAGTTAATTCCATGTCTACACTTAAATCTAAGACGTTTGTGAATTAGCAAATAGTATAATCTCTACACAGTCAATGGAAAGTGAAATTACAGAAAAAAAAAATTAGTGATTATCAGCTGTCCAACTGTGAAGCTACACAATAAAACCATCAACACATATCACTTACCTTTTCAAGTAAGTAGCCAATGACTAAAAAGCCTTTTCCACCCAGCATCTGTTCTTGCATGGCTACTGAACTTTTAAGTAGTTCAACCAGGAATGCCAAAAGAGTAGCACTGCATGTAAAGTACAGACATCATTATGTAATCATCACATGTTTATTATAAACAGTGTCCCATTTCAGTATTTTATTATGCCAAAAGATAACCATATTCAAATCTCATCTCTATTTTACTGACAATGACTATTATGCCTTATATTATGAAAGAATATATTTCCTCATAAGCATGAGAAAACTAGTGTTGTCCTTTACAAATTAAATATAATAAACTGAATCATAACTGTGTAGTTTTTTTACATTCCAAAGTAAAACATCAAAGTTTATCTCTACATATATTTATATGTCTGGCTTCAAGTAAACCTAAGAAACATATACACATCATTTTCCATAATAAAGACTGTATCATACTATTCTTTTGAATAACAAGCTATTGTAGAGAATTTTAAATATAGATGCAATATTGCTTTGTAACAACAAACTCTATTTTTAAATAAACTTTTCATTTAGAACTATTCTTCAAAAACCTTTCATTAAAAAAAATCCAGAGAAATATGTAACATGTCACTTATGTCCAGGTATGCCCTGAGAAAAACTCATGAGAGCAAATAAAATGATTTATGTAATATTGAAATGAAAAGTGACAATTACACAATATATAAACAAATACATAAAAGCAGACAAAGAGGTGTCAAAGTTAAGCACTTGATTTGTCTTTGGAATGAATGAAGAAACAAAATAAAAAGAAATGATTGCATTGAATTAAGCTTTGATAATGCATTACTTCACAGTTACATATAATGATTTTAACCAGCAACACTGATACATGAATATAGTATTCTAAATAATGGAAATACATATTCCTTCATTGTATATGCTTAATGTAGCTCAAAATAAATTGTTATAGACCAGATTTTATCATGAATTAAAATAGTATCAATTTACAATGTTTTATAATATACCATAAATTACCTATTTATATTCATAAGAAAGGGTAAAACCACAAATTTCTAAACATATTTTAAATGCAGAAGTACTCATTCTTACAAGTGATTCAGACAATCTGGTAATAAGGAAAACTTGAAAATTATTAAAGCCCAAAAGGAATCTGAAGTTATTCTAATTTTTGAATTATTCTAGCTCTTCCAGTTTCAATAGGGATAATACATTTTTCTCATAATGTGGCTACTTTTGTTCAAATTAGAAATGTTCTCATAACAAGAACCAACAGCAAAATTATCATTATCATTATTATAAAAATTCATAGTTTAATGAATTACATACCAGCTAGACAAAATATAGTATCTAGAAATAAAGTACTTCATTACAGGAAATTAAAATTCAATTATATTAACTGATCCTATATCCTTAAACCACAAAAAAAAAGTAAACTATCACAAATCAATGATATTCTTTTACTTTGTCCTTAAGCCAAAGACAGACACTTACAAGAAAAATACAACTACCAAGGAATCTCTTGGGATTTAAAAAAATGTTTCTGTAAAGAAGCACAGCTATTAAGCAATCTAGTCCATTTTAAATGAATTGAATAGTCAAGGCCACTTCACGAATAATTGCTAAGTACTATATTACACCTAACACATCTGCCTAGATATTTAAAAAGAATAAAGAAAACTATGGGTAGAGATTACACAATTTCCTAATCTGTTCATAGAATTCTTACATACACCAAAGTTAGTGATTTAGGGGGAAAATGGATTCCTAAGCATGAGCACTGCCAAAAAGAACGACTAGAAATGCCTCACAACGGTCCCTATGATCCATGAAAAAAGGCAAAAAAGTATTTCTTACAGTAAATCGCCCTACTATATAGAACCATGTAAAACTGCAAGGATGACATGGATTTTCTCATTCTTTTATGTCAGAATAACTACTCATTCTCAAACATCTAATGAGTTAACTCAGACCTCTAAACACAGTGGAGTTCCATTACAAAAACAGAAATATTAATATTATTATTCCAAAATCTTAACACAGGACTCTGCTATCCATAAAGTGTTAATTTCACTTCAATATTAACCAGGACACCAATTGAAATGTCAAATGCATTCACTAACAAAAGTCGTTTTAATTTATACCTAAAACCCAATCCAATAGCAATACCACATCTTTGCAAAAAAAAAAAAAAAACTTTACAATAAGGTATAATTGACATGGTGGACGTAATAGTAAATAGATGGCCATCTTCGAAGAGGTACATTTTCAAACATAATTTAACAAACTTACCAGTAACTAAAATGCATCGGATTGTTGCAGGGCTCACAATAAACTTGCAAAATTCTGTGTACTGCCATACAAAATTTCTCTCCATTCTTGCCTATTTCCAACTCCCCTAGATACAAAGGCAAATATAAAGGATACTTCAGCCCATTCCTATATCTCCTACATACCACTTCCTGTCTAGAACACATCAGTTCATCTGCAGAGGATCTAAATATATACTATAGGATAAACCAAAAAGCAAGTATCTGTGTCAGCCAAAACTAATACAACATAGAAAATTCTCTTGAAAAGTATAGCAATACCTAGGAACAGATTTTCATAGGAGTATTTTACTTCATAGACCAAAAGTATGCTGATTATTATGTCATGATATATAATTGCTAAACTTTTCAACAGACAGTACCATAATACATGTTCTATAAGTAGCAATTCTACTTCAAGAATGGATAAGAGTTTTTATCCTGTATCTTTTTAAGGAAAATGATGTTAATAACCTAGTGGGTGTTTTTTCTTAAAAATAATTACCACCTTGTAATTCTTAATAAGCTTCATTTAAGTTAGAAACTAATATTTATTTCAAGTATCATATTTTAAAGGGCTAGACCATGGGAAAAAAATGAAAGAAATAGTATAATAATATCTCTTATAAATTAGCATATTTATTACTTCTCCAGAACTTTTTGGCCTTTATTGATAAAGAATACCACAACAGTCTTGGCCCACAAATACCTGAGAATATTTATTAACTATGTATAAACATAACTAATTTGTTTATAATAAAATATATATATTTATATTCCATTAAAATTTAAATATAGATTTTGACTTATTTTACTGTAACTTTATCCATTTCAATTTGTATTTAATTTTTTTAATAACTAATGTAGATAACTCATGTAATGTGATCCATAAAGTTTTATTATCTTTGAGGTACTTATATTATTTAGAATTCAATATATCATAAAGATACAACTAATTCATAACTAAAATGATTAAGAGTGAATATATAAACCTAAGTTCTGTTCAAAGGTAGCTCTCTGAAGACATAAACTGGCTATTCAATTTGGTTTTTACTGAAAAAGCTAAGTACCACAGCTAGATTGGCTTTTTAAATAAACACCTTTTTATTAAGAAGACTGGAAATACCTTACATAAAAAGTAAAGATTCCCCCTAAAATCCAATACCTCCACCCCTTTTAAAAGAATGTTGCAAAGTAATTGATTAAGTAGATTAAGTTCCAAATCAGATTTACAGTATCAGTAAGGGGGAAAAATCTTTTGACATTTTTAAAAGGTTTCATCTCTTAAGCCTAATTTAGGACTGAATTACAGTGAAATATTTTAAAAGATGATTAAAATTATGTAAAATATTTAATATCATATTTCTATAGTATTTCTCTCACTACAAAACTCTTCCTAAATGAGAGTGATCATAGCAGAAATAATTGATTTCACTGTACGTTAATCAATTCAAGTCCACACCCAAGACAATTTCACATCCAAGATAATTTTCGGTGACACACAAAAAACTCACAATAAGTTGTAAGAGTTAAATTTCCTTCACAGGTCAACATTAGAAAGGGCTAAACCACATGTTTCTAACTCCAGGTATATTTAGCAGTCACTTTTGGACAACGCCCTCATGAAGATGTGATCTCAAAGAAGACCAATGCCTACATAGGCGGTAAATGCAGAATGAAATAAGGAAAACTGTGAAATGCAACACAGTAAAATACAAGGACAGATGGATACATAAGATAGCACATGAAATCACTAAGTCTGCCCGGAGCCATGAAATCTCTTCTCAGTAATTTCTACCTTTTTCTTCATCCTGATAAAAAGGCAAGGCAGCCTTATAAACTGAATTGCTACCACTGTCATGGATATTTAAGAGCATTCCTTAGAGACTCTATTAAAAGTGAGGTTATTACTCATTTATATCTTCCTTTGTCTTGTCAGAGATTTTTAATTTTATGTTGTATAGCGTATTTTATTTTTGACAAATATAGTTTTAAGAAGTATAAAAAAGTGCTTGAAATGTGTCAATTTGTCTTCTGAGGAAAACAAAATGTTAAAATTTTCATATGTAAAAAAATCATTCTAAATCTCTTATATTACTATATATTAGTATATAGTATGTAACAAAATTTATATAGTTTGAGAACAAAATGCCTTTTTATTATAAGCTCCTTTCATATATTTACTAAAAGCCTTCAAAGGTAAAAGAAATAACTTTCAAAGCCTAATAGTACCACAGATTAACCACAACTAACATACCACCCCTTACAGTGCACTAAATGTTGTAGTCACTTTATGAAAACGTCCTGGACGTTTTACAAATGGCAGCCACCACTATAGTAAATATGGATAGATGAATGCTTTAGAAATTTAATAATGTAACTTCCTAACCCCTAAGGAGAACTTAAGTTCTAAATTGGAAACAGGTCATAATTACACATGGATGATCTTAACTATTTATGCATACTCTAATGCCCTTCAAGGTCAAAACATGCCACAGCAGGAAGGCCAAATGCCCAGTCCTTTATCTTGGTGCTGGCTCCACTTTCACCCAAGCCCCAACCTATTTAACAGAAACAGGATTAACATACGCTAGAAGTGCTGGAATTCGCAAATGCAAGAAAATAAACAGATAAACAGCTGAATACACAAAGTTGAAACAATTCTTTAATACTTAGGCTTTACACAGGTCAGGAATTTTCTATTCTTTTAATAGTTAATTTTATTTTTTAAATGACCATGCAGTGAAATTTTTTTTTTTCGTGTACCAGTTTGAGAATGTTAAATAGATACATAGATTTGTATAACCACCACCACAATCAAAATATAGCCCAGTTCCATCACACCAAAAAATTCACTTGTGCTATCACTTTTCAGCTTTATAGCCACACCTTCTCAATACCCATAGGCTCTAGTACTTATCCCTTTATCACTACATATTTTTACTTTTCAAGAATGTGACATAGATGGAATCATACAGTCTGTAGCCTTCTAAGTCTCCTTTTGTAAGCTCAGCATATTGCCTCTGAGAGGCATCCAAGTAAGTACATACATCGAGTCCATTCTTTTTAGTTGATGAGTATTAATGGATGTACCACAGCTTGTATACCCATTCATTTGTAAAAGCATTTGGGTTGTAGAATAGCAATTGTGAATAAGGCTACTATAAACATTCACATAAAGGCTTTTGTGTAGACATGATTTCCATTCATTTCTCATAAATAAATGCCCAGGAGTAGAAAGGCTAAACTATACAATAAGTGTATATTTAACTTTATAATAAACTGCCAAACTATATTTCAGACTGGTTGAACCATTTGGCAATCCCACCAGTAACAGGTTCTAGTTGTTCTCACATCCTTGCCAGTATTTAGCACAACAGCTATTTTTTATTCTACTAGGTATATAATGGTTTTATATAGTTTTAATTTACATTTATCTGTTGGTTAATAATGTTGAGCATCTTTTCATGAACTATTTTGACATCCTTATATTCTCTTTGGTGAAGTGTCTACTCTTTTGTCCACTTTTAAAAACTGAATTGTAGTCTTACTGTTAAGGACTGAAAGTCCTTTATTTATTCTTGACATAAATCCTTTGTCAAATAAGCAATTTGCTGTTATCTTCCTCCAGCCTGTACCGTGTCTTTTCATTGCATCTTTAGCATAGCAAAAGTTTTTAAATTAGACAAAGTCAAAACGAAATTTATCCCTTTTTTAGTGAATTATGCTTTCGTCGTCACAACTAAGAAAGCTTTGCCTACCCTAAGTCCCATAAATTTCCTCATAGGTTTCCCATAAAAGTTTTAGAGTTTCATGTTTTATATTTAGACTTAGTTTTTTGTTAAGTTTCATATAAATTGTGAGGTTTAGGTCAAAGCACATTTGTTTGGCATATGATTATCCCTCCTCCATTAGACTACTTTTGCACCTTTGCCAAAAATTAATTGTCCATATATGTGTGGGACTATTTCTGGACTCTATTCTGTTTCACTGATATATGTGTTTACTAATATTACTCTGTCTTCATGATTACAGCTTAAAAGTCAGTCTTAAAGTCAGTTAAGTATAATTCTTCCAACTTTATTCTTTTCCAAAACTGTTTTAACTATCCTAGTTACTTTGTCATTCAACATAAATTTTAGACTCATCTTGTCTACATTAATGAACATATTCAGCTAGGATTTTAATTCTTATTATGTTACATGTATCTACCAATTTAATGACATCTTTATATGTTGAGTCCATGAATATGATATAGCCCTAAACTTATTCAGATCTTTGATTGCTATCATCAGAAATTTGTAGTTTTCAGCACACACATCCTGTACATGTTTTGTGAAATTTATATCTCAGTATTTAACATTTTTGATGCTGTGGTTAATGTTATTTTTAAATGTGGTTTCACATTGTACATTGTTAATATAAAGAAATACAAGTCATTTTTGTATGAGAACCTTGTATCTTGTGACACTAGTATGCTAAACATGGCTTACTAGTGCTAGAATTTATGTGTAAGTCATTTCCTTGAGAATTTTTACATAGACAATCATGTCATCTGTGAAAACAGATAATTCTATTTTTCCTTTATAATCTGTATGACTTTCATTTTCTTACCTTATTGTAGTAGCTACAACTTGTAATTTGGATTAGATCCATGTATGCACAACTCAGGGCTGAATTTCATTAAAAAATTTTACAGGGTTACTTTCTCATGTTCTTCCCTTTCCATGACATCCCTGATATTTTCAGTTCTGCGGCTCTTCTTTTCAGTTCTCCTGTCAAAACGCTGGGGCTTTAGTTTCTCTGCTCTGCAATGTATTCTACAAGTCTGTTCATATCCAGGGCCACTGGCAGAAAGGCAGAAAGATTAAGAAGAAAAGGGTGTTTGTCCCACCCTCTTAGGACTCTAGCTCCACTGATCAAAGAAAAGCCTCCCTCAGAGTTTTGGCTTCTATAGCCTTCCATTGGTGATAAGACCACATGAGGGCTGGGCCATAACAGAACAACGTGAAGAAAAGAAAAATTAACAGGGCACTCAGTATTAGAACTAGAGGATTTCTCCCAGAGTTGTCTCTCACTGCACCCTGGTGCACAATTTCAGGTTTTCAATCCATTTAATTCATGTTAGGGGATAATAAAGGGACAAAAAGTATAGTGAACTCACTTCCAGTTCAAAGGCACTGTGAATTCTGCTCTTGTTCCCCACTCTACCTGCTATTATTCACTTTTCAGAGCTCTGAAATAGTGGCTGTGTGAATTCTGTCCATGTAGGGTGTTTTTCTTGAATTGAGTAGGAGAAACAGGGTAGAGTGTGCTCACTCCACCTTAACCAGAATTGGAACTGATTTTTTTGTATTCTTACTGACTTGAATGAAGCTTCAAACTAAGATGACTCAAAAAATCCTTCTGAGTCCCCACATCTTGATCTCAACATACTAATTAGACAGACTTGTTCAATATGCCCAGATATTGGCATATAGCATCACATCAGTTAAAGTCAGGTTTAATACTGCTATGCCACCACATCCCTAATAGTTGTCAAATCCTTTCACACCAAAACCTATAATTCTAACCAAGAACCATTGCAACCCACTAATTTTACCAGCTAAGAAACCAAGTATGCTAGAGACAATGTTTGTTATTAATAATTCTCATGTCATTTTCCTACTTCGTGTGTATACAGAAGACATTTCCTAACCCCATTATAGTTAATTATGTGACTAAATCAACTAAATGTTATCAGAAATCTCTTGTGGGTTGCAACAATGAAAAACCTACGCATAATTCTCTAGTCCCTCTCCCCGCCTCCTACAATGAATACTGGGCTACTCTGAAATAGGATGGTGAAACCCAATACCTTAGATTGCTGAAGAAACTATATTTGATTACAGGAACACTACATAAACCTTTACTGTATAAAGCCACTAAGGTCTCATGGCTAATTTGATATCATATAACCTACAGTGACTAATACAGCCAGATTTTTATTTATTTTATTATACTTTAAGTTTTAGGGTACATGTGCACATTGTGCAGGTTAGTTACATATGTATACATGTGCCACGCTGGTGCGCTGCACCCACTAACTCGTCATCTAGCATTGGGTATATCTCCCAATGCTATCCCTCCCCCCTCCCCCCACCCCACAACAGTTCCCAGAGTGTGATATTCCCCTTCCTGTGTCCATGTGATCTCACTGTTTAATTCCCACCTATGAGTGAGAACATGCGGTGTTTGGTTTTTTGTTCTTGCGATACTTTACTGAGAATGATGATTTCCAATTTGATCCATGTCCCTACAAAGGACATGAACTCATCATTTTTTATGGCTGCATAGTATTCCATGGTGTATATGTGCCACATTTTCTTAATCCAGTCTATCATTGTTGGACATTTGGGTTGGTTCCAAGTCTTTGCTATTGTGAATAATGCCGCAATAAACATACGTGTGCATGTGTCTTTATAGCAGCATGATTTATAGTCCTTTGGGTATATACCCAGTAATGGGATGGCTGGGTCAAATGGTATTTCTAGTTCTAGATCCCTGAGGAATCGCCACACTGACTTCCACAATGGTTGAACTAGTTTACAGTCCCACCAACAGTGTAAAAGTGTTCCTGTTTCTCCACATCCTCTCCAGCACCTGTTGTTTCCTGACTTTTTAATGATCGCCATTCTAACTGGTATGAGATGGTATCTCATTGTGGTTTTGATTTGCATTTCTCTGATGGCCAGTGATGATGAGCATTTTTTCATGTTTTTTGGCTGCATAAATGTCTTCTTTTGAGAAGTGTCCGTTCATGTCCTTCGCCCACTTTTTGATGGGGTTGTTTGTTTTTTTCTTGTAAATTTCTTTGAGTTCGTTGTAGATTCTGGACATTAGCCCTTTGTCAGATGAGTAGGTCGCGAAAATTTTCTCCCATTTTGTAGGTTGCCTGTTCACTCTGATGGTAGTTTCTTTTGCTGTGCAGAAGCTCTTTAGTTTAATTAGATCCCATTTGTCAATTTTGGCTTTTGTTGCCATTGCTTTTGGTGTTTTGGACATGAAGTCCTTGCCCATGCCTATGTCCTGAATGGTAATGCCTAGGTTTTCTTCTAGGGTTTTTATGGTTTTAGGTCTAACGTTTAAGTCTTTAATCCATCTTGAATTGATTTTTGTATAAGGTGTAAGGAAGGGATCCAGTTTCAGCTTTCTACATATGGCTAGCCAGTTTTCCCAGCACCATTTATTAAATAGGGAATCCTTTCCCCATTTCTTGTTTTTCTCAGGTTTGTCAAAGATCAGATAGTTGTAGATATGCAGCGTTATTTCTGAGGGCTCTGTTCTGTTCCATTGATCTATATCTCTGTTTTGGTACCGGTACCATGCTGTTTTGGTTAGATTTTTTTTAAAAAAAAGCTTGTGTACTACTATGTATTTCAGAGACCCTACCAGCCTAATATCTAATTCTTAGTTATCTTTCATATCAAGTACTCCAATAAACTTGACCCAGAATACACTGGAAAAGCCAAATTTTTACTAAGTTCTACTAAAAACATCACCTTGCATTTTCCTAAATAGAAGCTATCTGGGATACCCCCAGACCATATAGTTTGAGAAATCCACATGGCTATGGCTAACCATGGAAATTGGATTATATTACAATAGCTCAACGACCATAAAAACTGGCAGGCTGTCATCACAGAACCAGAAAACTGAAAAGATTTATCAGTTTCCTAAACAACGTCTGTCCAAAGTCCCTATATTGAGTTTTCCTAATTATATTAAACCTGTTACCTTTCTTTTGAAGTATGGAATTATTTAGGGTACATTAAGGGAGATTCAAAAGAACAAACAATATCCAATTGCTCACTGAAGTTCTCCCCTTAATCTCATAGCATCTTGCTTGCCTTTTGGATTGCATTCAGTAGCTATGGCTGCAATAATAATGGAGGATTTTTCAACCTCCGTAATAGATTCCTGTCTGACACTAACTATGGTAGGTGATACCTCAGTACCTATCCAAAATACCAAAACACTGCACCTTTCTAATGCCTGGAAAATATAAAGTCTTCTTCTTCCCTGTGTTACATTACTATTGGTGCCCCGTACCAACCACTTTACTCCAAACTCCAGCTATAGAAAACTTGACCACTTGATGAAAACCAACATCGTTTAACAAACCTCCTACTTCAAAATCTTCATCTTATCTCTAATGTACGTCAAATATAGTCTACAAGGTTCTCTGGTTATACCATTTGTTCCTACATCAAGTAACAAAACGTTTTATTTTGCCTTCTGACTATTCTGTCCAAGTGTCTGAAATTGTCTAAAGTTGATGCTCTCTCTAGAGCATATATCCATGCCTTTCATAAATGTCTACTTTTGGGCTGTAATGTTGATAGATGCCATGACTTCTTTTACGGTTCTGAAGCTGTTCATGATTTTACACAATCATATAATAAGAATTCCTTGCCTACTATTGAAAAAAATCTCTCTGGAATATTATTTTAATGCTACTTTATGACTTACATCATTTACAACTTCCTTCTGCCGTAACTATTATAAAATTCATTGCTGACCAAAAGCTGTATGATGATGTTAATAGTGGCTCATGCTTCAGCCAAAGCTGTAATCCCTTCCACTTCCAAATTCATACTTTTAATGTTGTGCTGACTGGACTTCTCCAGAGTGTACTCTAAAATTTCCTTATATAAGATTAGGTACCAACTTTAGGGGAAGCATTTTAATATAAATATTTTAATTTTTAAATATAGACATGAAATCTCTTCCTAGATCAATATCTTTAAGTGTTTTCACCATGTTTTTTTCTAGTTGTTCTATTGTTTCAGTACAAATATTTCATGGTTAAGACCTCAAAAGTACAGACAACTATAATAAAAATAGACAAATGAGACTATGTAAAACTAAAAAGCTTCTACACAGCAAAGGAAACAATCAAAAGAGTGAAGAGACAATTTGTGTTTGAACTGGAGAAAATATCTGCTAACTATTCATCCTACAAGAGACTAATATCCAGCACCTACAAGGAACTCAAACAACTCAAAAATAAAAAAAATAAAAAACCCATTAAAAAGTGGGCTAAGGACGTGAACATACATCTCTCAAAAGAAGACACAGAAATTGTCAACAGGTATACGAAAAAATATTCAACATGACTAAGCATAAGAGGAATGCAAATCTAAACCACAATGAGGCATCAACTTACCCCAGTTAGAGCAGCTACTATAAGTAGAACAAAAAATAACAGATGCTGGTGAGGATCTAAAGAAAAGGGAACTTCTGCACACTGTAAATTAATACAACCACTATGGAAAAGAGTGTGGAGATGTTTCAAAGAGTTAAAATAGAACTACCATTCGACCCAGCAATCCTGCTACTGAGTATTTATCCAAAGGAAAGGAAATCTGTATATCAAAGTGATACACGCACTCACATGTTTAACACAGCACTATTCACAAAAGCAAAGCTATGAAATCTACCTAAGTTTCCATCAACAGGCAAATGGCTAAAGACATTCTCACTCATATGTGGGCACTAAAACAATTGATCACATGGAGGCAGAGAGTAAAAAGATAGATACAGAGTCTGGGAAGGGTACCAGGGTAGCAGGAGGAATAAACAAAGGTTAGTTAGTGGGTACAAACATACAGTCAGATAGTTGGTCAAAGTTCTCACGTTTAATATCAGTGTAGAGTGACTATAGTTTGCAACAATGTAGGGCACATTTCAAAGTAGCTGGAATAGAGGACTTAAAATGTTACCAAAACGGCTTAGGATTGACTTGGCAATGCGGGCTCTTTTTTGGTTCCATATGGACTTTAAAGTAGTTTTTTACAATTCTGTGAAGAAAGTCATTGGTAGCTTGATGGGGATGGCACTGAATCTATAAATTACCTTGGGCAGTATGGCCATTTTCACGATATTGATTCTTCCTATCCATGAGCATGGAATGTTCTTCCATTTGTTTGTATCCTCTTTTATTTCATTGAGCAGTGGTTTGTAGTTCTCTTTGAAGAGGTCCTTCACATCCCTTGTAAGTTGGATTCCTAGGTATTTTACTCTCTTTGAAGCAATTGTGAATGGGAGTTCACTCATGATTTGGCTCTCTGTTTCTCTGTTATTGGTGTGTAAGAATGCTTGTGATTTCTGCACATTGATTTTGTATCCTGAGACTTCGCTGAAGTTGCTTATCAGCTTAAGGAGATTTTGGCCTGAGATGATGGGGTTTTCTAGATATACAATCATGTCATCTGCAAACAGGGACAATTTGACTTCCTCTTTTCCTAACTGAATACCCTTTATTTCCTTCTCCTGCCTGATTGCCCTGGCCAGAACTTCCAACACTATGTTCAACAGGAGTGGTGAGAGAGGGTATCTCTGTCTTGTGCCAGTTTTCAAAGGGAATGATTCCAGTTTGTGCCCATTCAGTATGATATTGGCTGTGATTTTGTCATAAATAGCTCTTATTATTTTAAGATATGTCCCATCAATACCTAATTTATTAAGAGTTTTTAGCATGAAGGTTGTTGAATTTTGTCAAAGGTCTTTTCTGCATCTATTGAGATAATCATGTGGTTTTTGTCATTGGTTCTGTTCATATGCTGGATTGCATTTATTGATTTGCGTATGTTGAACCAGCCTTGCATCCCAGGGATGAAGCCCACTTGATCATGGTGGATAAGCTTTTTGATGTGCTGCTGGATTCAGTTTGCCTGTATTTTATTGAGGATTTTTGCATCGATGTTCATCAGGGATATTGGTCTAAAATTCTCTTTTTTGGTTGTGTCTCTTCCAGGCTTTGGTATCAGGATGATGCTGGCCTCATAAAATGAGTTAGGGAGGATTCCCTCTTTTTCTATTGATTGGAATAGTTTCAGAAGGAATGGTACCAGCTCCTCCTTGTACCTCTGGTAGAATTCGGCTGTGAATCCATCTGGTCCTGGACTTTTTTTGGTTGGTAAGCTATTAATTATTGCCTCAATTTCAGAGCCTGTTATTGGTCTATTCAGAGATTCAACTTCTTCCTGGGCTAGTCTTGGGAGGGTGTATGTGTCGAGGAATTCATCCATTTCTTCTAGGTTTTCTGGTTTATTTGCATAGAGGTGTTTATAGTATTCTCTGATGGTAGATTGTATTTCTGTGGGATCGGTGGTGATATCCCCTTTATCATTTTTTATTGCATCTATTTGATTCTTCTCTCTTTTCTTCTTTATTAGTCTTGCTAGCGGTCTATCAATTTTGTTGCTCTTTTCAAAAAACCAGCTCCTGGATTCATTGATTTTTTGAAGGGTTTTTTGTGTCTCTATTTCCTTTAGTTCTGCTCTGATCTTAGTTATTTCTCGCCTTATGCTAGCTTTTGAATGTGTTTACTCTTGCTTCTCTAGTTCTTTTAATTGTGATGTTAGGGTGTCAATTTTAGATCTTTCCTGCTTACTCTTGTGGGCATTTAGTGCTATAAATTTCCCTCTACACACTGCTTTGAATGTGTCCCAGAGATTCTGCTATGTTGTGTCTTTGTTCTCGTTGGTTTCAAAGAACATCTTTATTTATGCCTTCATTTCATTATTTACCCAGTAGTCATTCAGGAGCAGGTTGTTCAGTTTCCATGTAGTTGAGCGGTTTTGAGTGAGTTTCTTAATCCTGAGTTCTAGTTTGACTGCACTGTGGTCTGAGAGACAGTTTGTTATAATTTCTGTTCTTTTACATTTGCTGAGGAGTGCTTTACTTCCAACTATGTGGTCAATTTTGGAATAGGTGTGGTGTGGTGCTGAAAAGAATGTATAGTCTGTTGATCTGGGGTGGAGAGTTCTGTAGATGTCTATTAGGTCTGCTTGGTGCAGAGCTGAGTTCAGTTCCTGGATATCCTTGTTAACTTTCTGTCTCGTTGATCTGTCTAATGTTGACAGTGGGGTGTTAAAGTCTCCCATTATTATTGTGTGGCAGTCTAAGTCTCTTTCTAGGTCTCTAAGGACTTGCTTTATGAATCTGGGTGCTCCTGTATTGGGTGCATCTATATTTAGGATAGTTAGCTCTTCTTGTTGAATTGATCCCTTTACCATTATGTAATGGCCTTCTTTGTCTCTTTTGATCTTTCTTGGTTTAAATCTGTTTTATCAGAGACTAGGATCGCAATCTCTGCCTTTTTTTGTTTTCTGTTTGCTTGGTAGATCTTCCTCCATCCCTTTATTTTAAGCCTATGTATGTCTCTGCACATGAGATGGGTTTCCTGAATACAGCACACTGATGGGTCTTGACTCTTTATCCAATTTACCAGTCTGTGTCTTTTAATTGGAGCATTTAGCCCATTTACATTTAAGGTTAATATTGTTATGTGTCAATTTGATCCTGTCATTATGATGTTAGCTGGTTATTTTGCCCATTAGTTGATGCAGTTTCTTCCTAGCCTTGGTGGTCTTTACAATTTGGCATGTTTTTGCAGTGGCTGGTACCAGTTGTTCCTTTCCATGTTGAGTGCTTCCTTCAGGAGCTCTTTTAGGGCAGGCCTGGTGGTGACAAAATCTCTCAGCATTTGCTTGTCTGTAAGGATTTTATTACTCCTTCAATTATGAAGCTTAGTTTGGCTGGATATGAAATTCTGGGTTGAAAATTCTTTTGTTTAGGAATTTTGAATATTGGCCCCCACTCTCGTCTGGCTTGTAGAGTTTCTGCAGAGAGATCAGCTGTTAGTCTGATGGGCTTCCCTTTGTGGGTAACCCGACCCTGGAGGCATCACGCTACCTGACTTCAAACTATACTACAAGGCTACAGTAACCAAAACAGCATGGTACTGGTACCAAAACAGAGATATAGACCAATGGAACAGAACAGAGTCCTCAGAAATAAGGCCACATATCCACAACTATCTGATCTTTGTCAAACCTGACAAAAACAAGAAATGGGAAAGGATTCCCTATTTAATAAATGGTGCTGGGAAAACTGGCTAGCCATATGTACAGAGCTGAAACTGGATCCCTTCCTTACATCTTACACAAAAATTAATTCAAGATGGATTAAAGACTTAAATGTTAGACCTAAAACCATAAAAACCCTAGAAGAAAACCTAGGCAATACCGTTCAGGACAGAGGCATGGGCAAGGACTTCATGACTAAAACACCAAAAGCAATGGCAACAAAAGCCAAAATTGACAAATGGGATCTAATTAAACTAAAGAGCTTCTGCACAGCAAAAGAAACTACCATCAGAGTGAACAGGCAACCTACAGAATGGGAGAAAATTTTTGCAATCTACTCATCTGACAAAGGGCTAATGTCCAGAATCTACAATGAACTCAAACAAATTTACAAGAAAAAAACAAACAACCCCATCAAAAAGTGGGAGAAGGACATGAACAGACACTTCTGAAAAGAAGACATTTTTGCAGGCAAAAGACACATGAAAAAATGCTCATCATCACTGGCCATCAGAGAAATGCAAATCAAAACCACAATGAGATACCATCTCATACCAGTTAGAATGGCGATCATTAAAAAGTCAGGAAACAACAGGTGCTGCAGAAGATGTGGAGAAATAGGAACACTTTTACACTGTTGGTGGGACTGTAAACTAGTTCAACCATTGTGGAAGTCAGTGTGGTGATTCCTCAGGGATCTAGAACTAGAAATATCATTTGACTCAGCCATCCCATTACTGGGTATATACCCAAGGGATTATAAAACATACTGCTATAAAGACACATGCACACATATGTTTATTGAGGCACTATTCACAATAGCAAAGACTTGGAACCAACCCAAATGTCCAACAATGATAGACTGGATTAAGAAAATGTGGCACATATACACCATGGAATACTATGCAGCCATAAAAAATAATGAGTTCATGTCCTTTGTAGGGACATGGATGAAGCTGGAAACCATCATTCTCAGCTAACTATCTCAGGGACAAAAAAACCAAACACCGCATGTTCTCACTCATAGGTGGGAAATGAACAATGAGAAAGCATGGACACAGGAAGGGGAACATCACACACTGGGGCCTGTTGTGGGGTGGGGAAGTGGGGAGGGATAGCATTAGGAGATATACCTAATGTTAAATGACGAGTTAATGGGTGCAGCACACCAACATGGCACATGTATACATATGTAACTAACCTGCACTTTGTGCACATGTACCCTAAAACTTAAAGTATAATAAAAAAAAAAGTTACCAAAATGGAAATGATAAATACTCAAGATGATGGTGATGATAAAATACCCCTACTTGGTCATTACACATTCTATGAATGTAACAAATATTCACATACACCTATAAATTTCGCAAAATATTTTTAATCAACAAAATAAATTTTGAAGAAAAGAAAAAATACTCTTAAAAACAAGATTCACTTTTTTATACTCCACAAATTGCTGTTAGATTATATAAAAAATCTTCTGTTCTTTGCAAATGAGTTGGCATAAAAGGTAAAAAATAAAAAGTTATGCAAACAAACATTGTTAATATCCTCCAAACTGTTTTCTCAAATGCCTCACACATATTGTCATTCCTGCCATATTTGCCTGTTGCAAAATGGAGATAAGCATTTAAAAAAAAAAGCTTGCCCATCTTGAAAGCCATTAATAAATATTTAGATTGAATTTGTTTGTTTCTATGAAAAAAAGTTCAAAAAATAAAATATGTATTTTATCAAGATAGCTAAGTAAATCCATTCACAAAAGCTGTCGTATAAAATTTAATACCTAGATTCAGAGTATGGTTGCCCATTAATAAAGACATTGCAAAGGAAGTGTCTAAAGAAGATCAACTTCAACAATATTCTCACCACAAATACAGAAAATGCCAAGATAGAATTCAAAAATAATAAATAGCTAGGATTTGTACAAAAATTAGGCTCTAATAGGCAGATGCTCATAACCCTGATGAGATATACAGCCACCAGAAAAATAGGACTCCTGCTACTCCCCCATGAATTGCTGAGGGCGAGGCACATGAAACTTCCCTCTAGGCCTTCCAGCAGCAAGCCATACTATGAAGCATTTATGTATACATATTTCATTCGATGTTTTAAATCATAAAGTCATTGTGTTAAGGCAAACCTTTTAGAGGTATAAAAAGCCCTACTGATAAACTTGGGATGATGAATGCCAGCATCTTTGGTCTGACATTGGATCCTCATTAAAGCTCCACCAAGAGTTGCTGGAAGGGATCATACCTGGTCCTATTCACTATGCATAAGATACCAAAGGTACCAACTCCTGTATCTCATTTCCATCTATAAAAATATTTGGCAGTAAATAAATTTATGTGTCTCATGCCTGACTTCCACATTGATTTCACAGGAACCAATTAGTGCTAAACTTTTTACCCTTTGCTTCCTAACAGTGCTTATCTACTAGAACTCCTTATGTTTCTAAACCTATTTAAGTCTGGTCTTCAACTACATTAAAGATGTGCTACCTAGTGTACTTGGCTGAGTTACAAGGGATACATACCAAATACCCAAACTGCTATGAGTCAGCTTTACCGCCCCAAAGGTTATATGCCCTCCTCTCCATGGCAAAAATATTTTCTTCTTCCAACTGAGCCTTATTGTGACCTACCCTCCAATTTCAGCTTGGACTTTCTGATAAAGAATATCTAGAAATTACATAATTAAAGGCAGAGGTTTTGCTCATAACCTCTTTGTCAGAGAATGTATGAATCTTCTTTTTCCATCAGATACGTAAGACCCCACTCAAGTCCCTGACTACTATCCTCAGTAAAGTAATGTCAAAATGATCCTGCAAAGGACTTCCCTGTTTCTAAATGCTGGATGCATTAATAGGCACCCACAGGCCACCAAGGGAGAGATCCTCAATGATATCAATTAAAATAATATGTACGACAGCTGTACTAGGAGGGACAAAAGTTACCTGCATGTTCTGGATATGGAACTAAACAATTTTTTAATTTTATATGGTACATGACCCCTATACTCTCTTGACAAAATAATTTGAAGGTGCCAACTCAGCATTAGGCAACCATTGAAAAGGGAGAATTGTGTTGTTCTAAAAACTACACAGTGCAGAAAGAAACAAGCATCTGTACTCATACTTCAGAAATAGGTAATATTACTATTATAATAATCTACTACTACTACTATGTCTTTAGTATGGGTACCTATACTATAGAAAATTTATCATTCAAGCCATGCAGTATGTCTTGACACTTCCTGTAGAAAAAGTATAAAACCACCATGAATTACGTGAAAATGAATAGTTGCAAAAGGGCCCACATCCCATAAGAAGTAAAATTTTAGGGAACGTTTTGGAATAGGTTAGTAGTGAGTGACCTAATCTACTTTCTAGATAAAATGTAACAAACATGGTGGACTATTTTCTATTATTTCTATGTAGCTTAACAAATGATTTTATTCTAACCAGCAAATGAGGAATATGTGCTTTCTTAGGTAAAAAGATACCATCCATGCATTCTATATGGGACAAAATAGCCACATTTTTATTAGTATACTATCTACACTTTTATTAGTGGTATACTAAGAAAAAAATTGCCAGACTACAGCAGACCAAAAATTGAGACCTATATTCTTTACCATTTAGTTTTAAATGAAACAGTTTCTCTTTAAAGCTTACATATTTGGATTCTGGCTTATTGAATGAATATGTGAGATTCTGTCTTTTAACAGTTAATAGTATCTCTAGGTTATATAACCTGTTACTTTATATTAACAGTTGCTTTATGGTTCTATTCCCATTCCCTTGTTTTCTGTATTTTTGTAACCATTATATTTTTAATTTTTACTTTCTCCAGTAAATCCAAAAGAAGGCACATATACAGTTTTTAATTCAACGAGAAGTTACCAAAAGGAATTAGAAAAACATTATTTGTTTTTTCCCCACACCTGATTTTATATCAGAATATTCTACAATGTCTGGCAAAAATATAGACTTTGGCCACCATCTCTAAATTCTGATAGTATTGTCTCAATGTCAGCCTTATGGTATTCTGCTATTTCATACAGGGTCATTTTGTACCCTAAATTTTACCAAAATTTTCTTCTGAATTCCTCCTAGTAGGTTTTGTTTTTTGTTTTTTGTTTTTAAAGACACAATCTCGCTCTGTTGCCAGGCTGGAGTGCAGTGGTGCGATCTCGGCCCTCTGCAACCTCCGCCTCCCGGGTTCAAACAATTCTCCTGCCTCAGCCTCCCAAGTAGCTGGGACTACAGGCACGTGCCACCACACCCCACTAATTTTTATATTTTTAGTAGAGACAGGGTTTCACCATGTTGGCCAGGATGCTCTCGATCTCTTGACCTCGTGATCCGCCCGCCTGGGCCTCTCAAAGTTTTATAAGTCGGCTTGCCTCAAGTCTTCAGGATATGGGTTTCCTTCCTGTGCACCGTAATACTTTTTCATAAGTCCCATGGGAGATTGCATTATTATTCCCAATTACTGACTTTTCCATCTCAGTAAGAAGATTATAAATCCTTGCCTATGGCCAAAGACTTACTTTCCACCCCCACTTCCAGGACATGTATTTTACAACCAAATCCCCTCATTGAAGTTGGGCTTGGTTGGTCATTCTTCAGCTAGCAGACTGAATATGACATTCATCTCATTTGACCAGAAGCTACAAGAGCTAACTCAGATTCTTGCTCTTCTTTGTCACAAGAAAAACATATTCCATATCACAGCTAATCTTTTAGGACCCAGAATGAGAAGACACAGGGAACACAGCACAACCAGTTATGAAAAAACAATTAACTTTTGTTGTTTTATGAAGCTACCAGATTTTGAGGTTGTTTGTTACTACAGCTAAAACTAGCAAATGCTGGATAATGTAAGTTCTATGCTGATAGGTTTCTCTGTGCTGATTATTAAACAAGATCTGTTAAACAGGGTATTGGCCAACAAATAATGGGTCATTTAGTATACAGATTACCTATGGCTTTGCTTATTGTCCACTTGCATGACAGCAGACACTCCATCTCTATTCTGAAGCTGAAAGCCAGACTTAAGCGCGCAGAAACCTTCCCCTTTATTTATAAAGCAGGTAGTAAGACTCCAAGACACCTTAAATGAAGTATTCTGTTAAATCCCCTCCCTAATTCACTGACATTATAAATCCAAGGACTGCAGAAAAACCATGTTCCCAACTATACACTGTTGCTGAGACCGTCCCTATTTGTAGCACCTTTTATTCATAAATACATGTTCTAGAATGTCCCTGCTAGCATTTTCCACCCTTTGTCCTTATTGCTATATATAGGAATTTGGGTTTGGAAAGACTATCAAGAAATGTGACTAGAGAAGATAAGTAAGCATGACCAAATCAGATAATGACTTTGTTCTGAGGCAACAGGAAACCAGTGAATGACCATTGGTGTGAAATAATTAGATTTGTATTTTAGAAAGATAACTCTTCTAGCCATTGAAAATTACTGGAAAAGGGCAACAGCAATTACTGGATATATACTAGCTGAAGTAATTAATAATGGGAACCTAGACTAAGGCAGTAGCAATATGGATGGAGGGGAAAGGGTAGCTTTGTGAGGTATTTAAGGAATAATATCAATAGTTTATCATGATAGATTGTATGTGGGAAATATAGGAACAGCTAATATTTTAATTATTCAAAGGGAGGAAAGTAACTGATGAGTTCTCTTGGGGTTCTAATTTAAGAGACTGCCTGGAGACAATGTTCCTCAGTAACATTAGAAAATCAAAAGCAATAGAAATTGGGTAGATGAGAAGTTTATGAATTTTTATTTGAGTCATGTTAAGTTTGAGATACTTTCCACATGGAAATATTCCATCAATGGTTTATGTGTATAAGCCTAAATTGAAGGCAAGCTAGAGATAAGCACTGGAAGTTACCAGCCTAGGTAACAAGATTGTGGACCTAAAAATTTGAGTAGAATTAGAAACAAAAACCAATAAAATTATAATACTAAGTTAGCTAGAATCTCCTTAGTATGCTTTACTAAATCTTTTCTTGAAAATTTCATTCATTACATGTTATGGTCATCACATCTCACCCCTGGATGGAAAAAGAAGAGGGTTTAAACACTTGTGACAATCAGTATTATAGCTACATTCTGTTAAAAGTATTCTGGGTTTCTGAGGATGAATTATGGCATGTGGTAATATTCTTTATAAAGGCAAATAATATTTATTTTAGTTTTGGGCTGATGCCATTATACCTGCACGACTGTCATAAAATCAAAATAAATGAAGGAAGGTAATGCAAGACAGTTAAAAGAAATGAAATCTATGGCATGAGTAAAATAACAATACTCCTGTTAGAAGATAGTAAGACTGAAAAATTAAAGACAACAGAATGTGGAAATGCAAACTAGAAGAAAATTAAGGCAACAAATTTAGTGAAGATGTGTCCATGGTCGCCAGAATTTCTGCAAGGAATAATTTGTAGTTAATCTTATTGCCAAAAAGGTGCCTTTTTTCCACAGCAAGAGAGAGGGAGTGAAGGGTCAAAGATAAAAGCATAAACCTTGTAACAAGACAAAGAAAAAATTACAGAGAAAAATTAAGTGTTGAAAACTAAACAACACAAAGTAGTATAGCATTGAAAGTGGCTGTCGCTAAATTTAAAAAGAAGAAAAAGCTATTTGAAAATTAAATGTAATGTTTCCTGATGTTTCAGACAGAATAATGTATTTTACTTTTTACTACTTATAAATTCATTTGCATAGTGAATTCAATATATATTTCATTTTACTCTGCTTAAATCTCACTAACCAAATTACTTCATTTTTCTCCTCTAAAAGTAGTAGTGCAAGTACATCAAATGTATTTTTTTGTGTCTATCACTTCAAAATGTTTTCAGTACCAATTTAGCAATTTTTTTAAAGGCAAACAAAGTGATATGAATCTTAAGACATATCAGTGGTATATTCTTTCCGAAAAACCTAAGTAAATATAACTGTATAAACAATAGCCTAATACAAATATTTTAAATGCTTTTGGAAACTAAATTAATAATTATATTCTATATATAAGAACCACCACCTCCATAAGATAAGCAATTATTATAAACAGGTACTAATTTTAATTATTTTCCCTATTAAAAACAATCACATATTATTTTTAAGTCAGATTAAGTTGGATTAAGAGTATGTAATAAAATTTTAACACTGTACATAATAGATATTTTTTCTGAATTAAAAATCAGGAAACATGGTCAGATAAAGGATTTTCATGTCACTTCTAAGTGTATGAGGAAATCTGGCTAAGGCAGTTAGACGCTGAAATATTTAAATTTTCCAGGTAATTCTGTTGCTTTATGTATTACAATAGTGCTAATCAGAATATTAGAATGAAATACTTAATTATTAAGGGGCTGCTTAATTATTAAAGTGGCTGTAAAATTCAAGTTAATCACTGGAATAACTTTGATTAATTAGCAAGATAATCTTAAAAAATAAATTGTGATTTAAGTTCACTAAACAAACTAATGAGTCATAAATATTCACATTACAAGAGGACTGTTCATATGATAGGACTGTTGACATAAATGCTTTATGGGATTCTCTAAACACTTTTATATCTTACATTCCATCCTTCTAGCAAACAAACTGTATTTATTGTAATTTTAAAAAATGCTTTTCCTAGAAAAATATTCATATACTTAAGATAATTTATTTAAATTATCACATGAAATTTCTACTTTATAAAAATGATCATAGTTTACAATAACATTAAAACTAAGTTTTAATAATTAAAAAGTTGCATCTAACCAATAGACTAGTAACTCACGGAAGAAAGTAAAAAGAAAACTCATTAAATGCCAGATGCTATGTACAGACGCTATGACAGATACTTTACATGTCTTATTTTAATTCATATTACAATCAGATAAAGTTGGCACTTATTAAAATCATTCCACAGCTGGCAAAAGTGATTCTCAGAGTAGTCCACAGTGGTTTAGAGTCAGAGCTCTAGAGTCAGGCTTGCAGGATTAGAACCCTGGTTCTGCCACTTATGTCTCTGTGATCTTGAACAAGTTATTCAATTTTTCTCTTCTTCATCAGCAAATAATTACATTAAAATACATGATTGACAAAATTCAAATATACAGAGATAAAAAACAAAACAGTGGCTATCAGGGAAAAGGGACACAGGGCTTGGAAGTGGGGAGATGTAGGTTAGAGTAAATAAAGTACCAGATATGTAGGTTGAACAAGTACATCTAATGTACAACATGAGGACTGTAGGTAACAGAATTATATTTTGTATGTGATTCATAATTAGTAGGTTTTAGCCACTTCCCTCCCCCCAAAAAATGGGTAACTATGTGAGACAACAGACATGTTAATTTGCTTCACTATAGTAACCTTTTTACTATTTATATGTATCCCATAACATCATGTTGTATACCTTAAACATACACAATAAAATTTATTTTTAAAAAATAAGTGACTAGCACACAGTATATATTCAATAAATGCCATGTACCACTACTACACACCCATGAATATCCCATCACCTAACATCGGACAGTATAAAACAGGACAGGGATTTGAGCCCAAATTTGTCTTCCACCAAAAGAACACTTATGCAATATATTACACTGGTTTCTAATGAAACTATTCTCCTGGTGTATTTTTAATTGTTTGATATACAAAACTCAATTTATACCTTGTTCCAGAAAACATAATTTTTTTTCAAAGCAAAACTGTCTTAGGTCACACAATGAGGAAGGTTTTATTTTGTATCACCTACATAATTACCCATGTTCTTAAAAACATAGCTCAATGTAAGAAAATTATGTACTCAATAAGATGTATGTACTCAATAACATGTACTCAATAAGAATATGTACTCAGTCTACATAATCATCCAATTCAAAGGAAAATAAAGTTTCTATTTAATTTCTTGAGTCATTCTAGACACAAAATACGAAAGCTATATTACTTCAGAGTTTGAGTTACGCTCAAAAAATTAATCACATACACAAAGTTGTACCAGTAATAAATACTAAATTCAAGATTTGAACCCAAGTTTGTCTGACTTGAAAGTCCATACATAAAACAACTATAAGTGGCCTTCATAATTTAAAATGTCACAAAAATTATCCAGCAAAAATAAATCCATCTTTGAAGACTCTAGAAAATGAAATTATTCCTTCAATAATTTGGGGTGGTTTTTTGATACAGAGTCTTGCTCTGTTACCCAGGCTGAAGAGCAGTGGTGTGATCACAGCTGATGGCAACCTCCACCTCCTGGGCTCAAGTGATCCTCCTACCTCAGCCTCCCCAGTAGCTGGGGCTACAGGTGCATGCCACCATGCCCGTCTAACTTCTATTTTTTTGTAGAAATGAGGTTTTGTCATGTTGTCCAGGCTGTCTTGAAATTCCGGACTCAAGCAATCTACCACTCTCAGCCTCCCAAGGTGCTGGGATTACAGACGTTAGCCACCACCCCCAGCCAATAATTTTTTTTTAATTCTAAATCCCCTATAGAAAGTAAAAACTCATCAAAGTTGATAAAACAAAGTAGTAGTGCCAACAGAGGTAAGGCTTAAGAAACAATGAAAAGTTTCATTAAAAGGTACTACTTAGTAGAGAAAACTATGTGGAAGATAAAATGCTTCAGCTTGAAACACAGAGGGCAAAGAAGTAACTTATATTTGAGCTTAGCTCCATTTCTCAAAAAAGTAATTAAAAATTAGACAGTATTGCAACTTTCAGTCATCTATTTACCACGCAATCAGACTTCCAAAAAGGAGTATATTAAATTTTCTCTGTAAGATTTAAAAACTTCAAATTGATTATCCTTAATCTAGAACAATTTATTATCGACTAAATAAGATGATAAATCCTATTTCAAGGTCCCAATCATCGATATGAACTGATGATATAGCCATAAAACATAAAATTCTATAACCCCTGCATAGCCATGAATCTGTATTTTTCAAATAGAGGGAGAAATCCCACTTAACAGCTTGCAATATTTCACTGATGCACATACTTTTCTATAATGGTTCCCTATAAAACATTAAATAACAAAAGACTGTATTGCTGATCCACACAATTGTCTGTACCAAAGAGCAAATCTCAGATATTTAGGATACTGAAATAATTAATGAAAAAGTAATAGATAAGAATTAAAAATAGTACATAACTAAATCACAGGGTAGCCTGGAATTGAGTACGTATTAAAGAGGAAAGCAGTATCGTTCTTGTAATGTTTTCTATTGGCTAAACTATGAACAGGGCCAGGCATAGTGGCTCTCGCCTGTAATCCCAGCACTTTGGGAGGCCAAGGCAGGTGAATCACTTGAGGTAAGGAGTTCAAGACCAGCCTGGCCAACATGGTGGAGCCCTGTGTCTACTAAAAATAAAAAAAATTAGCTGGGCATGGTGGCAGGTGCCTGTACTCCCAGCTGCTTGGGAGGCTTAGGCAAGGGAATTGCTTGAATCTGGGAAGCAGAGGTTGCAGTGAGCCAAGAGATCACACCACTGCACTCCAGCCTGGGCAACAGAGTAAGACTCCATCTCAAATAAATAAATAAATAAACAAACAAACAAACAAACGACATAATAGACATCACTGAAAAGGTTGGAATTAGTTAATATAGGGAAATATTAGGATGATTTAAAGAACTAAAATCAAAATGAAAATAGGTATGCTGACTCCTCACACTATCTTTTATCTCCACGATGAAATAAATACAATTTAAATACCAAGATATAATATAAATATTAAATGAGTTTTGAAGAAAGACAGTAAAAAGTAACCATGTGTCTTGGATGAATAAACCAAATAACCTATTACATATGGTTTTAGCAGTAAGATTTGATAATATATGTATTTCATATTATTTCATAAGAAATATTTAAATTAATACATGGATTTTTCTAGTGGCTACTTCATCTCCCACTTCTTTTCACAGTACTGACTAGATTTTAAATACTGATCATAATGTGTCCTAGTTCACTGAGATGATAAATAGTAACACATTTTGAATTTAAATAAAGGACAGAAATTTAAAGTTTGATTTTTCCACTAAGCTGAGCTGCCTTCCAATTAGATTATTTAAGATCTCACAAGCAAAATAGTATCACAGCAGTACATAACCTCAGGATTCCTTTTCACTTCAAAGCTTTTTACTTTCAAAACTCCAACCTTTACACTATATTGATATAAAAGAAGGCAAGACCCATAGACGGGAGGTGAATGTTATAAATGTACAAATCTCATATCTATATTTAGATTTATACTTTACATAAAGATGTTCCCAAAACAGAAATATTATTAGAAATACTAAAATGGAATTTCATTAATAGCTAATTTAGATAATAATTATGAGAAAAAGCATTTCATTGTACCTTAAATTTTTCCCATATCTTCATTCACTAGATTCGCCATCAATTCAAAATTAGATAACCCATTAAGGAGCTCATGTATAAGTATATATATACACTAATGAAGCACTACTATGTTACTTTTGGAATAAAAATTAATGCTTATCTATATAACTTGCCCATTAAAATCCCCAAGCATGGCAATGTGTATAATCAAAATAGCTACTACAATTCATTTTTAAATTCTTGTATGTATAATTCTAAGATATAACATTAAATTAGAGTCTGGCACATAAGGTTTTTTTTAATAAAAGAGAAACTATAAAAATGTACATGAAATCACACACATTAGAAGAGATTTAATTTTTACATAAACATGGATTTGCCTGGTTAGATTGAGTCCTCACATATAAACTATATATAAATAAGGACTGATGTCAATTAATATTATGCTAGACTTATGCCATGACAAAAGCATTATAAAATAATACCATTCTTTAAGATATAAATTATGTAATTGCTAATAAATATTATTCTTCTGAATAACTTTACCCTAGTAATTTTCTTCAACCTGACAGGGTTTCATGGTCAATTCAAACCATGAGTATATGCAAATGATAAGGTCAGGATTAATATTTTTCCCTCAACTACATATTATAATCATTATGCTATCTTTGGTAAGAATTTTATATTTATTATCAAGGAAGGCATTCCTTTATGATATAACAACCTGAATGTCAGCGTTTTATTTATTGTATAAATATCTATCTCCATTAGTTCTAAAAACTTTTTTATTACACTTTAAGGGCAGAACCCAAATACTGTAATACATTTACACAGCACTGAGTACATCATGCATAGTCTTAAGTGTGTATAAAATACCAGCAATTGTACATGCAAAGAAAACTTACCAGACAGTTGTTTCCACTTGACTGTCATTGAGCTGCCGATTATCCAATTGGGCAAAAAGTGGAAAAAGCACTTGAATCCCTCCAATTGAATGAATTGCACTATGAATTGAATGTGTTACTATCGCTTTCACATCCTATGTCCAAAAACAAAAATGTTTATTAAACTTCTATAGAATGATTTCATCACTATTTCCTTGTCCAAATACCTTTATAATAGAATTAAATAACATACTTGGACATTTTTAAGCCTTCAATTATAATTTTTATACACATATAAGACAAAAAAGTGAATACCTTTGCTAATCACTTTTAAATTTCAAATCTTAGGTTGAGGCATTTTCACACTAAAAATATTAAGTTAAAATCAAATGTTATTTTAAAATCAGAAATACTATTGATGGATTTAAAGACAAGTAATTTTAATGTTAGAGAATATTAGTAATACATTCTTAAAGCAAAGTATGTTTTTATATCTAACAACTAACTTATTCAGTTAATTGACTTAATTTCAAAGGCTATAAGATAATGGATATGACAGATTTCCTACTAAGGAGACAAGGCCAGGGTAGAGTATATTGCTATAGAAAAGAGAGATATTCTTTAAAGTTTCACTTAAAAGATCTGCAAAAGCCAAAAAAGGAGCAAAAAATCATAGATTTATAGATGAGCAATGTTTGATATATAAAATAAAGATACTGTCAAATTCTGACAAGAACATGAAAACAAAGTCACGATTCACCCACCTGAAGCATTAGAGCATGTGGGGAATGCACAAAAATTGATGCATTCTCTTTTGGTGATGATTCCAGGCAGAGCTGAGCATCAGTGGCCTTAGCATTATATGTAAAGGCAATGCTACTTGCAAGTTTCCCATCATATAACACCTGTTTATGATGTTCTGCCAAATGAATATCACTCTCAGATTTAAACTTGAAGGTACTCTGAAAAAATAAAACTAAGGTAAACACTCTTTTTAAAAGCAACAATTACACTCAAAAGTTTTAAAGCAGAGAAACATTTACAATAATAAACTACTTGTGTACCTTTCATGTGTCAGGGACTATTCAGTGGTATTACTTACTTTGTTATTGTCACTTCAATTCAATGAGAGTTAAGTTTTATTATGCCAATAAAAATGCTCAGATCTTCATTTTCTAATTTAAAGTTTTTGATTACTGGCAAAATCATTTCATTAGAAAAAATATCAAACCTGATATTATATATAAATAGGATTTTACTTGACTACATCAGAGCTTAAGTTGAATTTTTCTTGTTAACACTTTAAAAAGTATTTGTGTAAATAAACAGTGCCTGGCACATGAATTACTTATAGAGAAAAATGACTATCATTTGAGGCTATAAAAAGTTAACATGTAAAAATATTCACATCTTTACTAAAAAGCAAATCAACCTATGAAATACCAATGTTACTCAATAATAATATCACAATATACATACAAAACTCAGAAGTTCATTAAAACATGTTATTACTTTTTATGAAACACAAGAACTAAACCTATGCCATCTATAACAAGAAAGGTATTGTTAGATGTGGTTAAAATTGCTCTGCAGATATGAATCTAATAATGATAAATAATATTTAACCTTTGCAATAATCACATATCAGTATTACTATTCATTTCAACTTACAACTATGAAAACTGAATGTTACAGAAATTAAGATGTAGAAGGGGCCAGCACGTAATTCTAAGTCTTCTGATTTATATTCCATATTCAATGTTTCGATAGTGAAATCATCTTAAAATCCTGACTCTGCCACTAATTATCTTTTTCATGCTGAGCAAATCATTAGGCTGATGTGGCTCTAATTTTCCTACTCTAATGTTATAAGGTTAAATTAAATGTCCCAAACTCAAGTTCTTACGGGAGGCATACAGATATGCATATAAGTGAATTGGGCCAGATGGGGACTTCCTCAAACTAGAGAAGATTTGTCCTTTCTAAAAGTGGTCCCTACTCCTCAGCTCAAGTCAACTGTTCAATGTTGCTAGTTCTTCCAGATTTTTCAAGAGAAACATGAAATCTGAATTTTTATCTAAAATCACTATATTTTAAAATTTAATTCAAACATTTTAACACTGTGCAGACCAAACATGTCAGTTTTTACTTCTGGACTAGTGTGTAGAGACTATCTAAAAGAAAACTGGATGCAAACCATTAGTTATCAGGCATGTGCCAAGACAAGAGCAACATGAACGATTAAAAATTTGTGTATGCTGTAGTCTGAAGTATGTCATTGATAATACTTTTTTTTGAATGAGGAGGGTAGTGTTATTACTAGAATGCTTAAGAACTCAGCATACCTGCATTCAAAAAAACAGTGACTGAATTAAAACACACAGATAAGTTGTTAAACACTGAAATCAGCTTTCCGTGTCTGCATTTTACCACTGCTGAAACATTTGTACATCCCATTGTCTAGAACAAAACTCTTGCTTTCATTTTGTTCATACTGCTTACACTGGAATTAACAAATTTTAATATATTCTCTTAAAAGATTTAAAATCATTTTGTGGAAATGTAAGATAGCTAATAAAACCTATTTTTATTTGGAAAAACATTGATTGGTCTTAGTTTTTCTGAGTCCATGATACATACCATATGCTATTTTGGTTTGTAGGAGGAAAACAAGTTTATGTAATAAATCTAAAAGTTTTAGGTTTAAAAAAAGTGTATAATGTAATTTCAATATAAACATAGAATCCATTAAATGAAGAAAATTTTCTTATCTTTCCTCACTTGCAGTATTAGGTTATTTCTATGTCTTTAAATTTATATATAAAGGCGGACATGTACAATGCTTACACCTGTAATCTTAGCACTTTGAGAGGCCAAGGTGGGAGGATCACTTGAGGCCAGGAGTTTGAGATCAGCCTGGACAACACACAGAGAGACCCCAACTCTACCAAAAAATTAAAAATTAGCCAAGTGTGGTGTCATACGCCTGTAGTTCCAGCTCTTCATGAGGCTGAGGTGGAAGGATCACCAAGTCCAGGATTTTGAGACCACAATGAGCCATGATCATGCCACTGCACTCCACCCTGGGTGACAGAGTGAGACCTTGAGTCTTTTTTTTTTTTTTAATTATACTTTAAGTTTTAGGGTACATGTGCACATTGTGCAGGTTAGTTACATATGTATACATGTGCCATGCTGGTGCGCTGCACCCACTAACTCGTCATCTAGCATTAGGTATATCTCCCAATGCTATCCCTCCCCCCTCCCCCCTCCCCACCACAGTCCCCAGAGTATGATATTCCCCTTCTTGTGTCCATGTGATCTCATTGTTCAATTCCCACCTATGAGTGAGAATATGCGGTGTTTGGTTTTTTGTTCTTGCGATAGTTTACTGAGAATGATGGTTTCCAATTTCATCCATGTCCCTACAAAGGATATGAACTCATCATTTTTTATGGCTGCATAGTATTCCATGGTGTATATGTGCCACATTTTCTTAATCCAGTCTATCATTGTTGGACATTTGGGTTGGTTCCAAGTCTTTGCTATTGTGAATAATGCCGCAATAAACATAGGCGTGGGCAAGGACTTCATGTCCAAAACACCAAAAGCAATGGCAACAAAAGCCAAAATTGACAAATGGGATCTAATTAAACTAAAGAGCTTCTGCACAGCAAAAGAAACTACCATCAGAGTGAATAGGCAACCTACAACATAGGAGAAAATTTTCGCAACCTACTCATCTGACAAAGGGCTAATATCCAGAATCTACAGTGAACTCAAACAAATTTACAAGAAAAAAACAAACAACCCCATCAAAAAGTGGGCGAAGGACATGAACAGGCACTTCTCAAAAGAAGACATTTATGCAGCCAAAAAACACATGAAAAAATGCTCATCATCATTGGCCATCAGAGAAATGCAAATCAAAACCACTATGAGATATCATCTCACACCAGTTAGAATGGCAATCATTCAAAAGTCAGGAAACAACAGGTGCTGGAGAGGATGTGGAGAAATAGGAACACTTTTACACTGTTGGTGGGACTGTAAACTAGTTCAACCATTGTGGAAGTCAGTGTGGCGATTCCTCAGGGATCTAGAACTAGAAATACCATTTGACCCAGCCATCCCATTACTGGGTATATACCCAAATGACTATAAATCATGCTGCTATAAAGACCTTGAGTCTTAAAAAAATTTTTTAAAGAAAATATTTTACATAAAAGTATAAGCCTTTATATAAATATCAATGTTTACCATATTATTTCTTTCAGAAGGATTTTCAGAGGAAGAATTGTTATATAAATCTGTATGACTAGGAGATGGATGAGAATGAGGAGTGACTGCAAATAGGCAGGTAGGATCCTCTGGGGTGATAGAAATGTTCTAAAATTAAATTGTAGTGATGTCCGCACAACTTTGTAAGTTTATAAAAAAATAATTGACTTGTACACTTAACATTAATGATTTGTATGGCATGTAAATTACACTTCAATAAAACTGTTATAATTATTTTAAAAGAAGAAAAGAAGGTATGAATATATTTTGTACTAATTACACTCAAATAAGTAGAGTATGATGCATTCTTTTCAGTATGGACCACTTCAGCATAACAAAGAAGGTAGATGGAAGCAAAGTTGTACTGAGCTAAGGAAACGACTCCAAGTGGTAACTGAATCCACAGAAACAAATGAAGAGATTCATAAATGATAAATCAGAAGATCAATATAACAAAATCTATAAACATATACTGTATCTTTCTTCTCTCAGCTTCTTTAAAGGACACAATTATATGAAGTAATAATTACGTCATGTTGGGTTCGTAACATATACAGATACTATAACAACAATATCACAAAAACAGAGAAAACAAATAGAGCTCTATAGAAGTAACATTTATATAACTCACTAGGATAAAATTAATATAAATCTGAGGCTGATTCCAGTGAGTTAAGATGTATATGGTAAGCTCTACTGCAATCACTAAAGAAATGTTTTTTAAGTGAAAAAAATTATTTAAAAATTGAAAATGCTATATAAGAAAATAAGCACATAATCCAAAGAAAGCAGTAAAGAAGAAATAAAGAAATAAAAAGAACATGAGACACATAGCTAACAAAAAATAAAATGACAGATGGAAACCTAATTATCAATAATCACATTAAAGATGAATGAAATAACCAATCAAATCAAAAGGCAGAGATTGTCAGACTGGATAATAAAACAAGATTCAATAACATACTGTTTATAGAATATTCAAAGATAAAACATATTTAAAGTAAATAAAATGGGAAAAAATCAAGAAACCACAAGAAAGCTGGAATGGCTGTGCTAATATCGGACAAAATAGACTTTAAAACAAGATATATTACTAGATATTAAAAAGACATTGGATAATGATAAAAGGGCCAATTATCAGGAGGATATAGCAATTGTAAACATATGTGCACCCAACAACAAAGCATCAAAATACATGAAGAAATCTCTGAAGAAATGAAGGGAGAAACACACAACTTAATAATAATAGTTGGGCACTTCAATACTCAACTTTCCATTCATAAGATCAAGAAGGAAACTGAAGATTTGAACAAAAACCAAACAGAACTAACAGACATCTCTAGAACACACCATCCTAAAACAGCTTAATACACATTCTTCTAAAGTACACATAGCTGCGCTCAGTGGCTCATGCCTGTAATCACAACACTTTGGGAGGCTGAGGTAGGAGGATCACTTGAGGCCAGGAGTTCAAAACTAGCTTGAGCAACATAGCAAGACCCTGTCTCCATAAAAACTGAAAAATTAGTCAGGCACAGTGGCTTGTGCCTATAGTCCCAGCTACCCAGGAGCTGAGGCAGGAGGATAGCCTGAGCCCAGGAGTCTAAGGCTCCAGTGTGCTAGGACTGCACCACTGCACTCCAGCTTAGGTGACAGAAGGAGAGACCCTGTTTCCAAAAAAAAAATGTACACATGAAACATTCCCTGAATAGACCAAACTCAGGTCATAAAACAAACCTGAATAAATTTATGAAGACAGATATAATACAAAGTATATTATCTGTCCAAACTGGAATGTTAGAAATCAATAATATAAAGGAACTTGACGAATTCACAAATATGTGGAAATAAACACATTCCTAAATAACCATCATGTCAGTAGTTACTCTCAGGGTTCAGGAAAAAAACTGACTGGGATAGTGCTTGTAGCTTTTCTGTAATTTTTATTTTACTTTTAAATTTTAAAATGAGAAATAAAGAAGGAGATAAAGATTTAAGAGAAAGTGAAATATGAGAAGTGATTTAAGAGAAATATTAAAGATAAGCAAAGTAAATAAACATGCATAGTCAAGTGTCTGAAGAAGAAAACCAAAGCAAGGAAATAGAAGAAATTCTAAAAGTATAGTACAAGAACAATTTCTTAAAATATGAAAAGATGCAAACTACATATGAAAGTGGACACCACATACCTGAGAAATTAACTCACAGTGACCAACACCAATACATATCTACCAAAATTACTAGATTTAAGGAAAAAGAAAAAAAAATCCTTTGAACATCTAACAAGACTAAGTGCCTTGTAATGGAGAAGATACTACATTGTCAACAGGCTTTCAATACCAATACCTCATGCCAGAGAAAAATTAGTAGCATATTTAAGACATCCAAAGAAAGAAAAGTCAGGGATTTTATAGCCAGGCAAAATGGCTTTCAAGTATAAAGTATAAAGCCCCTTACAAACTAGTATCAAAATGCATTTCTCAAGAAATACTATTTCCATGAACTCTTCCTGAGGAATCTACTACAGAAAGAGCTAAAACACAGCCGAAACACATCAATATAAGGAAATAATATAAGCCTTAAACACACAGGTACTTATAGAACTACGATTAAGTAAGAGTTAAGAGTCAATGGTATGTAGTGACTGTGTGCGCTCACAACACAGATAAGACCTTGTATTAGCTTGTTGGGTCTGCTATGAAAAAGTACCAGAGGCTGGATGGCTTAAATAAAGAAGTTTAATTTCTCATAGTTCTGGAGGCTGTAAATCTGACATATGGGTGTCAGCAGGGTTTTCTTCTGGAGACTCTCTCCTTGGTTTGAAGACAGTCTAACCACCTTTTCTTTCCTGTGTCTTCACATGGTCTTCCCTTTGCGTATGGCTGTGTCCTAATTTCCTCCTCTTTATAAGGATACTAGTCATACTGGATTAGGGCCCAATAACCAAATGACCTCACTTAACCTTAATTACCTCTTTAAAGACCCTGTCTCCAAAAACAGTCAGATTACAGGCTACTGAGGGTTAGAATTTTAGTGAATTTTAGGGGAACATAATTCACCTTGTAACATACCTCAACTATTTTAAAAATGGCAAGATGGAGAATGAAGATAACATATGCAAAAACAAATTAACTGTATTTTCAGTAATTATAACAATTGGGCATTATTGGTATTGTTATTCTGAGACTGTTCTTTATGTATAATTACAGGATTTTCTAATCTATTATCCTGTGTCTATTTGACAATCAGTATCCTCAATGAAGAAGAAAGGAGATTTAACTTCAAGTAGGTCAAGTTAAAACACCACACCCTCCTGCTTTTTCTCCTTATTCCCTTGTTCTCCTCATTCTCCTTTGCTGGTTCCTCTGCATCTCCTCAACTTACAAACACTGGCTTTCCCAAGGACTCATTTCTCAGTTATCTTCTTCTCTGAACTCACTTCACTGGTACCTAAATCCAGTCCTTTACCTTTAAATCCTGTCCATATCCTGCCAATGCCAAATTTCTATCTCCAACCTGTATGTCGCCTCTGAACTCCAGACGCTCTTCATTTTTACATTTAGATGTCTATCAGGCATCTCAAACAACTATGTCCATAACCTATGTCCATAACCAAATATTTGATCTTCTCTGCCAAAACTTATTTCTTTATAGTCCTCCCCATCTCAGTAAATGACAACTCCATCAGCTCAGTTTTTCAGCCTAAAATTCATGGGGTCACTTACTTGCTCCTCTCAATCCTCTCTTGCTCCCTTACCCCATGTTCACAGTGACAGAAAATCCTACTGGCACTACCTCCAAAGTATATCCAAAAGCTGACCTTTTAGAGTCTTAGATATTTTAGATATGCTTTATCAAAAATCTAATCGAGTCTCAATACTTTCCAGAGCTCTTTCACTAAATAACTGCAACAGCCCCCTAACTAGTCTCCCTATTTCCACCTTTTCTCCCTATTTACCAAAGTAACCAGAGTGATCCTTTTCAAATTGGTATCAGGCTAAAAACTTTTCAATGGCTGTTCCTCTCACTCAAGAGCAAAAATAAAGTCATAACAATCCTCTGAAAGCATGTAATTGTTCTCTGAATTAATCTTCTTTGACTCTTCCCCTTGCTCCTTCTGTGACAGTCACAGGAAACCAGTCACAATGTTCTTTAATCTGTGAAGTAAGCTTCTGCTAATGGCCTTTATTCTGGCTCTGGCATTTGCCCTTAAAGCTCTTCCCTGTATATCCACTTGGCTAGCATCAACTTCCAACTTTTTTACCTGCTTTGTGTGTCTCATAGCTCTTATCACCATATAGACACTATATATTTTTCTTTTGTTTTGTAATCTATCTTCTCCCATGATACTGCACACCCTACTTCTCCAAAATACAGGCAGGGGTTTTGTTGGTTTTAATTGTTATATCCCTAGCATCTAGAACAGTGCCCAACTGTTTAATAAAAGAATGAATGGATGAATTAGTGAAGGCTAATTATTTGTATTTAGTGTACCTTATCTGTAGTAGCTAGCACTGATTTATTTTGTTTTTCCTTTCAACTGAGCTTTTGTTACCTTTCATTTGAAAGAGGAGTCTACAACATATGCTGTGGGTAAATGAAATACTGGATACATATTTGGCCTATCATTCAAGAAAAGACATGCAATTTCGACTTTGTTAATTTTGTTTTAGCCATTGAATTGTAGTCAACATCATTCTATCAAGACGCATTGTAAAATACAGCAACTTTTCAACTACATAGGTGCATTTATAGCCTCTCCACAAATCTTTCTGTTAGTTGTCATAAGTATTACATGTATATATACTCCTAATCATCCAGGTTTTCTTTTTCAGTCAGTAATGACAGTCAAATAACAACAAATTTATTTAATTTTCTTTCAAAAGACTTAAAGAATATTTTCACCGGATAAAAAAATTCTAGGTTGACAGACTTTTTTTCTTCCTTTCAGAACTTTAAGGATTTTGTTCCACCTCTATGGCTTTACTGCTTTCTGATGAGATGTGTACAGATATTCAAATTATTGTTCCCTTATCAATGTCTAGTTTTCCTCTGCCTGATTTCAAGATTTTCTCTTTATTTTTGGTTTTCCACACTTTGACTGTAATGTGCCTACTTTGGTTCTCTTTGCATTTATTTTGGTTGGAGTTTTCGGAGTTTCTTCAATCTATAAATGTAAGCCTTTTACCAAATCTGAGAAGTTTTCTAACATCATTTATTCAAATATTTTTTCTGGCTTTCTCTTATACTGTGCCTATTAGACCTTTCAAAATTGCCCCATCCATCTCTAGGGTTCTATTTTTTTACCCCAATCTTTCACAACTCTCTTCAAAGTTTCTATCAATCTATATTCAAGTTCATTTACTTCTCTATCATATTAATTCTGCTAATAAGCCCATACAGCTTATTTTTAATTCCGATATATTTTTCAGTTCTAGAATTGCCATCTGACTTTGTTTTATTTCATGGCTGATACTTCCTATCTTTTAATTCATTATAAGTAAATTTTTCTCTACCTCACTAGTTATAATAGACCTCATGTGATATTTCCAACATGTGAGTTATCTTGGTGTTGGTATATGATGATTTTCTCTTCCCTTGAGAATAAGTCACATTTTCCTATTTTTAGAAAAAATACTTTGGGATTATATGCTAAATTGTGTGACTACTACTCCGTACAATATTGTAGAGAAACTTTCTGGCCAGCAAGTTTCCTATAAAAGCAAAAAATAAGGATATCATTCCATGCAGACCGACTGTTCCATATTTTGACTACCCTCCAAAGCCTGCCTGCTTTTATTCAATCTCCATAACCCTATAGATGTTATCTATATTATGTGCAGAGTTTACAAATGGTTATTTGTGAGAAGATCAGTTTGTTAGGAGCTCACCCCTCCATACAAGTATTGGAAATCCTCTGAAGTGAATTTTAATTTGGAGGTTGTGTTATACTTTTTCTCTTATCAGTTAGAACTTTATTATGATATAGCAATTCATAAAACCATTGTTATCATATTCATAAATGAAGGAGAGAACTCAAAGCTAAATTTTCAAATATCTGGCAATGAAGACTAACTGCTTGCCACACAGGGTTAACATAACACTGAGAAAATATCTAGTAATAACTATAAAATATAAAAACTTTGTTAAAATCTGATTTGCAAGCTTATGTCAAAGGGCCACCTGATACACAAGATTTTATAATCTCGAAGACATTAAATAACCCCAAATAGAGATCCACAGTAAACTTATCTGATAGTAAATTTTACCATACTAGACAAATCTACAGTGAGATTTTCAGTATTTTAAATATTTTCTGAATTTCTGTATTTTAATTTTCCAAACCGAATGATTTAGTTAATAAGTGACACCCTAACTTATTTACTGTTTCCAGAAAATAACCAAGTACAGAATATTTACTGATAAACTGCAACGCTCAAAACCAAACATTCGACAGAACAAAAATTACCTAGCACTCCAGTGACCAGCAAGTCAAAATCATTTGTGATAGGCTCCATTGAATATACAGTTTGATGACATTATTTGAAGGTAGAATTAACTTATTTTATTAATTTCGAAGCCCGTATGTTGACATGCTATCTACACTAAGCTCAGAATCATAAATATTGTCTGACCATTACAATGAAAGAAAGTTCCATATAACTTAAGGCAAAAAATATAAATACTATGTTATTATACAACACTAAGTAATTTAAACTCCATTTGTGATTTATCCAAATGTCCACTAGTTATTATATTCTCTACATCTTAAAAATTCCACTGTAGCCCTCTACCCCTTCACTCACAGAAAGTGACTTTACCAAGATAATTGTGACTATAATGTGTGAACTACTCAGCTTTTCTTCTGTCAAAACACAATCTGATCAAATGCATTCCTCCTTCCCTATATTCTCTGAATTTCTGAAAAAAAAAAGCTTTTTAATATAAAAAATTTTTGCTGATGCCTGTCATGGTAGCAACTGTATTTATAATATTTACAAATTGAGAAAATGCATTTACCCGTGGATTTATCATCAACCCCCGCTAACAACAAGGGGTGCAGTGAGCTGAGAACTTTCAAAACTTAATAAAATACTCTCTGATGTAATGCCCAAATTTACAGGTATATCTCTTAAAAGTTCTGACTTTAGGTACTCTACTGTGTGTTAGGATACTAAGGATACACTATGTCACATGAGCTGTGTACACATGATGACAGGGTTACTGCTCATTATCACTGCTGTTAAAAAGAATGACAAGAAAGATGTGTGAAAAGAATACTACAAATTACAGAGTTTGCAAAGCTGTTCAGGACAAAGTTTGTTTCTTTGTGAATAGAAGAATTACAAAATTGCTTATATTCAGCCCTTTTCCTTGATGTTGCCAGGAAGCTCCCATCAATTCTAAAATTTAACATTAGCAATCATATTGGATTTGTATTTTCTTGATATTCTACCTTTTTATATTTCATTTGTTTGCTTGTCACTCTATTTAATATCATTCTATTAGAGCTTAAAAAGACACTGCAAGTATTTTATGAAAAAACTCAAAGAACTAGGAAAGAAAAGCATGCAGCATATTAATACAAAATGTGAATTAGAAAAATATTCCTATGCAAGATCAACAATGGCAGAACCAGGATGCAAACCCAACAAAAAGACCCATGAAAGAAAAAGTAACTGTACAAGCACAAGTTCATTTCTAGAGCTAGTAAGACAAAACCAAAAATGATATGGAAAATACATGATAGCAAGTATTGTTACCTTGACATAAAAATAATAGCATTATTATTCTTCAATATTATTATGGTTATTAAAGTCACTAAGAACAAAAAGATCTTTTAATATGGGTAAATTCAAACTTTCCTCTCTCTCTCTCTCTCTCTCTCTCTCTCTCTATATATATATATACATATACATATATATGACATACAAAGAGAAATACCAATGCAAAAATACAAAGGCCAAAGAGGGAATATTTTTTAATATTTACTACTCCTTTCCATTACACAATCTTCACATTAATTATTTAAATTGAGTTCAATAAAAAACCACACTTCCATACAAGACAAGTACTCCTTCAGAATTATAAACACTTTGACTATAATGTGTAATTCTCTTTCAGCTCCAAGTAGTTTGAGACTTTACAATTCCCAATGTGATTTAAATAGAACCCTTATATACTCCCCTAGCCAGATGTACTACACACTTAAAACTAACTCATATATGTGCACGCTCTATCTTACCTAGAGTCTTTGTTTTTAAAGTTTAAAAAACAAAAAGAATATGATAAATTACATTAATTAGTTTTGCTAAATTAGTATACTCACTGCTGTACCTACTTCCTCACTTAGTGCAATTAAAGCAAAACTATAAGCTAAAATTGAATAATTTTAGGCCCATGAAATATATTATCTTAGTTTCCTTCTAAATCTTTAACTCTTCTTTCCAAGTTACCAGTAATATTAACAAGTTCTTTATTATGTTCATTATGTAATATGTATATTTCAAATTTTTGTATTTTAAATACTACATTAAGCAAAAGTTTTATAAGATCTATTATTTCAGAATTGTTAACAAAAGGCATGCCATGAATATTAGAAAATATTCTGAAGAATAAAAGTTTATAAAACGGTTAAGAAGCATCTTTGAACCAAAAAGAAACATATAATAAAACTTGACTACATTCCAAAAAATAGAAATGACTCTTAAACCGTATTAAAGAAAGATTTTCACTAAAAATGATATTACACCACATTTTACATCTAAAACTCTCCATAGAATTTATAAAATTACAGTTATTACTACCTTATATCCAGGTCCTAACTGATGAATTGCAAATATCTGTGCTGGGTTGAGTGCTTCACTGAACACATACACGGCACCAAGTTGACCACAGAATACCCTATTTGCATCAGCAGTTTCTGATGATCCAAGAAAGCACTTGTCATAGCTCTATTTTTAAAAGTAATAAAGAAAAATGCATTATTTTTAATGACAAAAAGGTTTAAATCCTTAAATCGGCCTTCATTATCATGAATATTTTAAAATATAACAATAATAATAGAAGAAAGCATCAATTAAGACTTTATTATTTTAATAATAAATGCCAGTCAAGTTTTTTGGGAAAAATGATCAGTTACATGTTTCACACTTATGTTTAAGCAAACAAACAATAGCCACCTACTCAATCTTCAGACTTACCACTTTTCAAATACTATAGTTAAAGGCAAAATAGCTTATAATTATTTATTTACAAAAGTTAAACTAATTTAAAACTGTAATGATGTATAATGATCCATATATGGAGAGATTGATCTGAATCAAGGGAATGACTATTCCAAAATTTAATCATGAACACATAGGGTCTAATTTTTTTATTCTACTTTATTTTTCAAATTACAAATCTATTCCTCTACTTCTCCATTTTAAGTAAAAGACACAAAGAAAATCAATCGCTTCTCATATATGAGTAGGAATTACACAGAATCAAATAAACAATAAGACTAAGATCTGCTGCTTAAAGCCGATGGTACAGTGCTCTCCACATGAGGAATTCAGCACTGAAGAAGCCAAAAGCTTGATCTTTCCGGCCTCTACTTCTTACACCCCGCCCACCCAAACCAGGGAAGGCAGTCATGGCTCAGTTCCTTTCTCCTATCCCCACAGGCTATTTCACACCTTAGAACGAATAAGCAAAAATTATATATGTAAGAAGTACTTTTCATACTTCAATAAAGTAACAAAAAAAATTGTGAATGGAGTACAAAGGCAAAAAAAATTGTCGTCATTAAATACACAATCTTTAATTAGAAGTATGGGAACTTTAACTGCATAAAGAATGTATATATGTGTTATAATCTAGAATTCTCCACTTCTTAGGGCACTATTACAAATAACCAAAGAACTAAGTCTTTTCTTTCCAAGATACTGTCTTCTCATTTAATGAGTCAAGAGGACCACTGGGGTTTCCTCCACTCTATAATAAAAAGATCTGGAGAGATCTCCTCTGGAGAGAAGATAAAAAGCAGAATTTCATCTGTGTATTCTAATTCTGAAAACAACATTCTATTAAATATTTATTGGTTGTGGCTCAACCATAAGTTTCTACGGCAGAGAAAAGTAACATTTTCTATAAAGGGACAGACAGAAGATATTTTAAACTTTGCCTGCCACACCTGGTTTCTGTCCCCTTCTTCTTTGATTTTGTTTGTGTCTCTTAAAAAAGAAAAAACAAAAACCTTTAAAAATTAAAAGCCAAGATTCTTAGCCCCCAGCTTACACAAAACCAGAAACAGGGGGAGGGTCAGATTTGGCTCATAGGGTGTAGTCTGCCCAGCCCCAATCTAGGGGACAAACTGTGGACCATATGCACAGTGCTAGTTAAAAGAATACAAGACAGGATAAGCAAATCCCTGCCCTTAGGGAGATGAAAGCCTAGAGAGATGCAAACAAAACTGAGAAATGAATTGTGTTTAAGAGGTAAGTTCTTATAAAACCAGGTATGCTTGAAGGGTTGTATATTATTGAGCTTGGAGGTACTTTCAGCATTAAAACAAACCTTTCACTTTGGCTCTGACAGGCTGGAATGTAGACAATGGAAAGTCCAAAGTAGAGAAACCGTAAGGACCCTTGAGGTTTTGATTCTAGTTATTCTCTACCTAGAATCCAACTGTGTCAATTCTTCCCCTGCTAATATACTGGTAGACACTAATAAAGTCTCTTTGTTTTATTATAATAAGCGATTTAAGTGATCTTCCCGCTTCTGTAATTTCCCTTCAAAATATTCTCAATACTGCAGGCAGACTGATGGTTTTAAAATAGAAGCACACATCACTTGTCTGCTGAAAACCTTCCAAGGATTTTTAAGCTGAGTAAGATGCGAAAACCCAGGCCTTGTTTGCTTATGAAGGCCAAAATGATTTCTGCCTAACCTCATCTCTTAATATTATTTTGCCTCTTCCTCCCTCTGCTCCAGACAAATTGCCTTTTCCTTGAACTTTCCTATTCTGCCTCAAAGCCTTTGCACTCACTGTTCCCACTGAATAGAAGAAGTTCCCCACATATCTTGCTTGCTCAACTCTTCCTACTAAAATCATCTCTGGACCATCTTGCTTCTCCCTTCCCTACACCTACTTCCTGTATCCCCAATTTATTTTCTCCATAGCATTTATCACTATGTAATTAATAATAGTGACTATCTGTTATACTTCTGTTTAGGGTCTTCTTTCCATATCTAAATAAGGGGTAAACCACATTTTTTAGTGCTTGATGCTGGAAAAAACAGAATACAGGATTCATGGTTTTTGATCTAAAAAACTTAAAACTTTGGCTAAATGTTTCTGTTTTTTTTATCACTAATCATGTCTTTTAGAAATTTTCTTACACTAAATTTAACAATGAAAGATTTATTTAATAAAAAGAATAAACTTTCAAAGTTTTAAGCTTCTACCAAACTATTTTATTATTTAATTCATATTGTAATGATAGATCATACTCCCAAACAAATTAAAACACAGACAGAAAAATAAAGACTTACATCATTTGTGTTAACATGCCAAGCCATATCACCATAAGATACCAGTTGTCCATTAACATAACACCGAATTTCACTGTTCCTCCATCGATTGTAAATGTGGACAATGCTGATCATGTACCACTTAAATAAAAAAATTAAATATATCAATATGTAATGTTTGGTTGTTACAGTCTAAAATGCAATTATAACATTCATAAAACCCTACAGGAATATGCTGACAGGACTATTAAGGATCATCTAATACCACTTGATCAAGTTCCCCCTCTCATTTCTCATTTCTCAGATGGTAGAAGTGGCACATAAAGAATAATCCTGGAGAAGACAAGAACTACAACCCCTTGACCTCCAGCGTGACGTTCCTTCCACTATACCAAGATTCGAAATTGTGGAAATACAATTTATTTGTGTTCAGTCATTTAAAATTTACATTGTGCCAAGCACTGCAGATACCCAAGGCTGACCAGTTCTCCTAGAATTTATGAGCTAGTGAAAGAAATATATATGACACAATTAAACAAATGTAGAATTATAAATCATGGTGATTACAGTGAAGAGAAAAAGAACAGTATAAACTGAAAAAGAATAAACAAGGATTCTACTTTGGATTGCATGGTCAGGAAAGATCTGTCAAAGAAACAACATTTTAGCATTTATAATAAGATTTAGGTAGCTTCAATTTCACCATTTAGATTTAGTAAATCCAGTGATAATTATATATTTAATAACAATGTGGGAATATTTATTAAGAATAAATGAAAGAGTTCATATTAAGTGCCCATTTTATAGTTACTGGTATCAAAAAGCATTTTAAGTATCTATTTTAATATGGATGGTTTGATTTCTGTAGCAACCTTTAGTCTCCTGAGAGTTAATAGCCTAAAATCGAGAATATAGAAATAATTTTTTCTAAAGTATAGAAAAATACAAATGATTTGTAAACATTTGAACAAGTATGCTTTCTGAAGTTAAGGGGGGAAAATTAACTGGTTTCTCCCTCCCACCAAAATATAAAATACAAACTTTGTTCTACAGATTATTTAAATGCACTATTCAATTATTTCATATATATTTTCAGAAATAAAAAGTTATAATAATCCTTAATCACTAAAATATTAGTTATTTCAAGGTATCTAAAATACTTTGAGCAAAATTCAATTTTGTTCATTTCAACTTAGAAAATAAAAATAGGCTGGGCACGGTGGCTCACACCTGTAATCCCAGCACTTTGGGAGGCCAAGGTGGGCAGATCAACTGACGTCAGAAGTTCGAGACCAGGCTGGCCAACATGGTGAAACCCCGTGTCTACTAAAAATACAAAAATTAGCCAGGCCTGGTGGCATGTGCCTGTAATCCCAGCTACCAGGGAGGCTGAGGCACAAGAATCACTTGAACCTGGGAGGCAGAGGTTGCAGTGAGCCAAGATCACACCACTGCACTCCAGCCTGGGCGACAGGGCAAGACTTTGTCTCAAAAAAAAAAAAAAAGAAAAGAAAAGAAAACAGAAAAAGAAAAAGAAAGCAGTGTATTAAAGAACTCAAAAAAGTCAGTAATACAAAACAACAGTGTGCTTCTATAAAAGCAAGGTCAGGTCAAGACATTTAACTGTCTAAAATGCACATCCTTTTTTAAGTTTTTTCATTCCAGGTAATCATTAATTTATCGGAAACTAAGTCTTTCACTTGATTTGAAACCAACATATATGTTAGCCCTGATTAAAATCAGAAGAGAAAATCTTTAAAGTATTCATTTAACAATTGTTTCTAAATATTACAAAATTATCAAGAAAAAATCGTAAAAAGAGTGTCAAATAAATTTAAGGAAAATCTTATAGAATTTTACAAGTATAAGAATTAAAGTTTGCATATATTACCTTCACTGAATTTGAAAATATTCAACCAGAATGCTATCTAAATAACACAGAAGACACAAACTTTATATTGTGGAATAAAATGTGTAAACTTTGCATTTCCAAAGAGAAGAGACACGAATAAATGCCTACATATAGGAAAAGATTTCCTGCCCAAAGACAGTTTTAAGATAAATACTAGATATATTATTATACTTATTGGTGTACTTACTATTAAAAAAAGTACTCATTCAAACAATACTTACTGAGTTCTTACTACTCCAGATAATGTACTGGGCAGGAAGAATTTTACTTCATAAAGACATGAATTGGATTCCCAAGTTACTAGCTCTATGGCTTTTGGCAAATTACTTAGTATCTCTGAACCTATTTTCATCTCTGAAAAAGGGGAATAATAATGCCTACTTTGTGGATTCCTTGTGAATATTATAAATAGATAATGTATGAAAACTATGAGGAAAAGTTCCCAATGTATTTGGCACCCATAAATAACATACCATTGACTAAACTGCTATTTTGTTTTTATCTACTATGTCCCATGATGAGGTTCGTTTATGCTAAAATTGATTATTATTTACCTTTCAGAGGCGTTCATTCATTCAAAAAATGTACTGAGCCTACTTTATGCCAAGTACCCTGTCCCAACCTTGGATCATGGGTATATAAAGACGGACAACATATACACACTCAAGGAAGTTTCACTAGAGAAACAGTTATGAGAATAGAGAGTATCTAAAATACAGATTTGGGAGTAATAAAAGTAAATACTATAAGTAACTGGGAAGGAAAGACAAATAGAGAAGAAAGACTATCATAGAAATATTCACTAAAAGAATAAAATGAACTGTAAGACTAAGCTTGAAGGATGAAAAGGAACTGTTCAGTAGACAGTGGTTAAAAAAACATTCCAGGCAGAATCTTAATACAATACAGCACAGATGCTTGACAAAACTTTCCTCAGTGTGTAGGTTTAGCAGGAAAAACACAAAAACAAAAACAGGCAAAGACCAGATTGTAAGACCTTTAGGCCTTTGTTTTTTGCATAATGTGGTATAACTAAATAATTCTGAGCAGGAAAGTTAAACGATCTGCTCCATAGTTAAAGAAAATAACTGGCAGCAATGTGGAGGTGAGATAGGCAGGCAAGTGTGGATAAAGATAAAATTGAAAAGCCACTGCAAAGATTTAGGTAAGACACCATAAGCTGCGGAACTAAGACAAAGGCACTCATAATTTTAAAATGAGGATGGGAATTAACTAACAGAACTGATAGGAAGTGCTAACATATAAAAGGGGAGTCTAAGATGGGAGTCTAAGATGGCTTCCAATTTTCACTTAGATGGGTAAGGGTACCATTAACTTAAGATAATTAATACAGAAAAATTAATCAGATTTGGAGTTTATCAAGGTTTGCTCTTGGTTGTAACAATAATATATGATAAAATTAAATGAATGAATAAACAAATGCACTGATTAATGAGCTGATCTCAGTAAAGACCATAGTACTTATTTACAAGAAAAGTAACTTTTCCCTTTCCTTGGTACACCAAACTGTACTCTACAGATAACAGACACAAATGAGTTTTTCAATGGTTAAAAAAAAAAGCCTAACTTTTGATCTGATATACTTTGACTAAAGAAAATAAAAATAAACTTGGAAACTATGTGTGCATAGTGATATTATGTATATATACTGAAGTCTGCATTTAGTTTGAGACTCAAAAAGAAATTTATAAAAGAAAGACACAACCAGTAATAAGGAATAAAAAGATCCATATTAAGAATCCACAAGATATGTATTATAAATTGAAGATATGAAAATAAATTGAAGATTAAAAGTACAGCATGATATCAATAGTAGCTAATATGTCTAGAGCACATATTACCATTAGGTAACATGCTAATGGTTTATGTCCATTTTCACAAGTTCTAACAGCTGGTTAAGTGGTACAGCTGGGAAAGCAAAAGCTTTAATGTAAAGATTTCTTTTTGAAAGGCCAGAAAATCTCTTATTAGGAAGGATAACAACAACTTAGCTAGGGAATCTATGGAAAATTAAAGAGAGGAATAAACAAGAGAATGAATTTATTTTGAATAATGAAACACAGTAAAAGCAAATATTTATGACTTTTCAAGGTTTGTGAGAATCTTCACAAAACACTTTTTAAAATCCACATCACTCTCTGGCCCTGCTCCTAACTAGACCCCTTAGATTCACTGCATATTGAGAGCTTTACAAAGGAGAATGTGTTTTCCAAAAGTGAACAGTGAAGAAGACACAAAATAGAAAAAGTGAGAACAAATGGGTTAAAGTGCTTTTTATTGGTTAATGACAATTTCATTTGGTTATAACTTCACTCTAATTGTTTGCCTGTACATTCTTTAAACCACCGTTTCCTAAAATTGTCTGAAGAGAAAAGTTACCTAGAATATTTGTTAAAAACACACAATCCTAACATGAAAAATTATAATACCAACAACTGTACTTCTAATCTATTCCACTGAAATTCAAAATAATTTGGCACTTTTAGCAAACTATCTTGGTCTCACCTTAATTCTAATAAAACAGAATTTCCAGAGCAAAGGCAATGTGATTGGTATTAAAATAATCAATTTGTATTAAAAAAGAAAGAATACACCATTATAATGAATGAATATATTTATTCAGAATCATTGCTTTTTAAATCATTTTCTAAGTATATGTTAATGATTACTGTTAAATTGATATTCTTTAACAGAAATGACAATAACTGACATTAAATATAAAGCAAATATTTTTATTAGAATCATGTAAAATCTAAACAAATTTTGGAAATACCACCCAAAATAATATATTTTTCCGTATATGGGAAGACACACATCAGATCATAAGCAACAAGAAAACAAACAAAAAAGATACGAAAAAGAAATAAAGATCTCCCCCTCACCACATTTGGGTTCATCATATCTGTTATGATTGTACCATTAATCACAAAGGGTAAGGCAATATTTCTGTTAGGAGGAGGCAGTGTGCCCTAAAAAACGTTGACAATCTTACTGTCATATACCCAAGAAAGAACCCTGAACCTGGAAGGGGAACAAAGCCTTAAACATGTGTGACGGGAACTCCTATGCACTCTGTCCTGGTTTTCTTTCATCTGGATTTTCAGATGGTTTGTTATTCTGACACAAAGATGGAGTCTGGTACTCAGGCAGGAAAATCCCTCTAGAAAATGCCACCTGATTATGAATGAATTATCTCTTATAATTCTAATCATACAGTTGCACAGTTCTCTGCATTTTCTCTTTAGAGCAGTTTTTAAAATGTGTTTTGGCCTTGTCTCTGCTATTATTTGGGATATTAAGTAAAGACACATTTCATGAGCCAAAACTAACAGTACAGCAACATTCCTCTCCTTGAAGCCAGCATTATTAAAGCATCAGAAATTAACAAAACCTTCAATCTCAGGAAACAATATTCAGAACTACTAGGATTAGGTGAATCTCCCACAAAAAAAATGTGTCTGTGCATTGCTTAATCTGGGGGTTTAACATTTAACTTTTTTTTAAAAAAGGCAAATATTTATTAATCCCTAGTGCCTACAATGGTATCCAATACTCAGTAAATAATAAGTATCTATTGAAAGAATGCCATAAAACAGATCAGACTGAGATAATGAGAGAGTGTAAGAGAAATACACCACAAGACATCAAAACACTGATCTTACAGAAGACAAAAATTAGACATAAAAGTAAAAAGGAAATGCAGACAAGGATAAGAGAAAACCATTAAAAGCATAGGAAAACCAGTGAAAGAGAATACTACAGAGCTCATAAAAGGAGAGTTAAGAATTCTGTCATAACAGGTGAGTTATAAAAATATTTACTTTTACCTACCTTGCGTGGTTGAAAATCATATTTCACACAATGCTGAAAACCTTTTCCTTTGGACTTCAATGATGTGACTATTAAACAGTTGCCAACAAAATGAGCAGAGTAACCAACTCCTTTGCTAGTACGAAAACTGCAAAGACAACTGAGAATAGTATAATATCCTCTGATAAAAAGAACTAAACACCTAATGGCTATTAAACATTCTTATAAAAATAAAACTTAGTTCCCTGTACAGTAGAAGCAGTTTAATATGTGTCAAATAAAAACTAAACAAAAATATAAAAGGTTTAGTTATAAGTAAATATAAGAAATTTAAACTAGGAAATAAAAGACTATGACAGCTTTTAGTATTTCAATCTAAAATCTCAGAAATACTTAAAAACAAATTAATTGCCAACAAAAGCCTACCACCAAGTAGACTTTAAGGACCATTTGCAATCAGCAAATACAGAACACATTTACACAAAGTTCACATTTTAAATAACAACCTGCTCTCTAATTCTGGTATACCTTTGAAAATAGCTTACAAATTAAAAAGAAAAAGAAAAAAAAACTTGGTCAGAGTCAAGTTTGATAAATGATACAGTTGATCAAGCAAAGCAGTACATTTTTAGTTTAAAAAATTAAAAAGATGTAACTATGAAATAGAGTTTTCTTCTACAAGAGCATTTCCCTTAGCTGTAAATTTATCACGATGTAGAAAAATGTTTAATCACTGAAAAATGCAGATACCACTGAAATTAATGTATGATCTCCCAAAATGACCACTTTGAAGTCCAACCCCATTTATGTTTGGAAGTTCAGATGCTTATTTAAAACTTGGTCTCATTTTATCCATATATATTTTATAATAGAGCTTAGAAGATAGTAATAGCTCACATATTTCTGTGTTCACATTTCTGACCCAGCCATTATACAAAGAGCTTTAAATATGATTCTCTCATTAAATCCTATGGGATAGACACTATTACTATCCTCATTGGTATAGTTGAAGACACCAAAAGTACAAGGTGAATAGTAGGTGGTAAAGCCAGAACTTGAACACAGGCCATCTTCTTACAGTATTAAATGTATTAATGCAAGTATTAAATGAAATCATATATATAAACACTTACAATGCCTAGCATACAGGCATACAGTATGGCAATCAATGAATGTTTGATGTACTTATTGTTAAGTATGCTGTACTGTGTATTACTGGCATACTAAAATTACCAAGCTTTCAACCCTTACAGATCAACACATTGTTAGGTTGATCAACTCATTCTAGTTGTCTACACCAAATAATCTTATCTTATAATTTCTTACATAGTTATTATCAACAATTTTAAAGCATATGTCAGTTATGCTCATAGAACAAAGTAAGTGAAAAGGCAAAAATGAATGAAATCTGGTAAAAGTTTGGAATTTTTTTCAGGGACCAGCAATCCTCACTGAAAATCCCACAACTGATATACATTGAAGGAGACTGGGACAGAAAGTCTGTACCTTTGACTTTTAAACTGTAATTGGAAAAGAATGATAATCATGAAGCAGATGACCTAGAATCAATAGCAAAATAAATGCATATATACATACATAAATAAAACTGATTTACAGTGTCTTCACAGTTCTAGCATATATTATATGCACATATATACATATATTCTATCTAAGTTGCCTTGAGACTATACATTTATAGAATTCAAGTACTTAAAGAAAAAAGTACTAAAATTAAACATATTACTTACCAATAAAGATAAGGTTTATCCTTATCAACATTAATATTATTTAATGGATCCATACGAAACCAAGTGTTTAAGGTGAAGCCATTCTGATAAGGCCACTTTGCAATAGGAGGCAAGGCAATTGCCTACAAGGCAATGAGAAAAGGTACAAAAGTATCAGTTAAAGAAATGTGATAGTAGCTAAGGCCAAATATGGCTTTTGCAGATTAAATAACAATCAAAGTATAAATACCAGAAAATCACAAACAAATCCATAAAATAAGAGCTAGTATTTTATTAAAACAATCTCAGTACACCTAAATAGTATTTGTTGACTATAGAAACATTCAATTTTCAAATGCTCAGTGAATTAGATTTTATCTCTAGATTACATAGCGGGTTTCAGACTATACTCCAAGAAGTCGCCATCTAGTTTCATCAGTATACAGTCTCTTACACATAAGCCTCCCAATTTCAGTTTTCTGTGGTTTACACTAGGTTTTCAGTAGTAACCCATTTGGTTAAAGGAGATTGAATATTTAAAGCCAAAAATGACTGAGCTAGAAAATGTTAATGGAATCAATATTGAAGAAATGCAAGCATTAAGAGATAATGTTCATAATGCTAACAACATTGAAACTAAGAAAGGCAAAGTATGACATTTATTACTCAGAAACTTAACTACTGATATTTATAACCAAAAAGGATTCAGATCCATTCATAAGCAGAAAAGGAGTAATATAGGACTTCCTTGAAAATAGCAATCAAATAAAATGTAGCCATTCTAAGGAATAAATAAGAAAGTAGCTGATTATTTCACCTGACTTCAAGAAATGTGTGAATGTATTTATTTATTTTCCTAGACTTTATCCAAATTCTACATAAAAGATAATTACCCATTATGATTTTAAAATTAATCTGTTCCTCAAACAGATCTTTCATGTTGCTGATAATGGCCTTTCTCAAATACAACACGGACCTTCCATGTCAAAAATCTTCTGCATTCAGAATAAAATTTAAATTTCTTCAGGTTATACAGGACTTCCCACGTGCTATGGCTCCAACAAACCCTTCTGATTTTATCCTCCTCTACTACCCAACCCCACATTCCAAAGTACATCTAAATATACCAGCTATTCCACTAGTTCTTTTACAGTTCCTCTTCCTATACATCATGTTGCTTCTATCCAAATCATTCTTCCTTCTAACAAAATCTCATTTATTCTTTAATAGCAGACTAATATGTTTCCTCATCTGTGAAGCTTTTCTGGACTTCAACCTAGCATGGTTTCTCTTTTCAATTGTGTTGCCATAGTTTTGTTCCCATACCTAAATCTACAGTATCATTTATAACTCTTATTGTAGCAAGCTGTATTTGCATATCTAGCCATCAGAGTTCTTGAAGAGTAAGGAATGTAATCTACTCCAAGCATAATGACTGAAGATGTAGGTGGCCAATAAATAATCTCAAAGTAGTCAAAGATTTCTAAGTGCTTGCTGTTAAAAAAAATACACACACACACACACACACACACACACACAATTTCAAATGAAGAGTTAAACCCTATACTAACCTTTCGGATTTTAGTATTTAAGCAATTAGTTCAGGCAGTTTTATTATCATACAATATAAATAACATTTTATTATCAAATAATATATAACTTTTCTTGACTTTTTAAAACAGGGAATATTTTACCTTGATCTAATAGATGAACTTACATTCCAAATATATAATGAACTCTTAAGATAATAAGAAAAACAACCAAATTTTTTAAATGAACGGAAGATGTGAACAGAAACATCACAAATGAAGACATAAGAATGGCCAATAAACACATGAAAAAATGCTCATCATCATCAGTCATGAATAAAATGCAAAATTAAAACTATGATGAGGTACCACTACAGTAGATCCCCTCTTATCTGTGGTTTCATAGTTTCAGTTACCCATGGTCAACCACAGTCCAAAAACAGGTGAGTATAGTACATTAAGATATTTTGAGAGAGAGACAAAGAAGGAGGGGAGGCAGGGAGACACAACACTCACAAAAGTTTTACTATAATATATTGCTATAATTGTTATATTTTATTATTGTTGTTAATCTCTTACTGTGTGCAGTTAGTAATTTAAACCTTATCACAGGTATGTATGTAGAGGAAAAAACCATAGTATGCATTATATAGATGGTTCAGTACCATCCGCAGTTTCAGGTATCCACTGAGCCAGTCTTAGAACATATATCCCCCATGGATAAGGCGGGACTACTGTACATAACCATTTAAATGCCTCAAATTTAAAAGACTGAAAATGTTCAGGATGCAGATCAAGTGGGACTCTCATACACTGCTTATAGGAATGTACAACGTTCTAATACAGAAAACGAGTAGACAGTTTCTCATGAAAGTAAACAGGCAGTTACCATAAAATCCAGCAATCTCACTCAGGTATTTAATCGAAAGATAAGAAAACATATGTCCATAGAAAGACCTGTGCTCAAATGTTCACAGCAATTTTATTTATAACAGCCAAAAACTAGAAACCCAGAAGTCCATCAACTAGTGAATGGATAGGATAGATAAACTGTGATATATCCATATAATGCCATACTACTCAAAAAAAGAGAGAACAGAATAAAACAGTAATTAAAACTACAACATGGAAAAATCTCAAAAGCATCATGGTAAGTGAAAGAAGCCTGACACAAAAGACTATATACCAGGCCGGGTGCAGTGGCTCACACCTGTAACCCCAGCACTTTGGGAGGCCTAGGCGGGCAAACAGGAGGTTAGGAGTTTGAGAGCAGCCTGGCCAACATGGTGAAACCTGTCTCTACTAAAAATACAAAAATTAGCTGGGCACGGTGGCGGGTGTCTGTAATACCAGCTACTTGGGAGGCTGAGGCAGGAGAATTGCTTGAACCCGGGAGGCAGAGGTTGCAGTGAGCCGAGATCACGCCACTGAACTCCAGCCTGGGTGACAGCAAGCCTCCGTCAAAAACACAAAACAAAACAAAACAAAAAACACTGTATACTGTATGATTTTATTTATATGACAATCTAGAAAAGGCAAAACTATAGGAATACAAAGTAAATCAGAAGTAGTAAGGAGTGGGGATGGGTAGACGGGAATGTCTTCCAACAGGCACAAGGGAATTTTGGGGAGTGATGAAATTGTTCAAATCATTATATAGTAGTGGTTGTATGACTTCCAAACTCATCAAGTTGTGCTTTCTAAACTGGTAAATTTTATTATATGTAAGTTAAACCTTACTAAAGTTGACCTAAAAATAAATAAATAAAAATCAGCACATGTATTTAAAACTTACCGCAGCACTACAACCAGGGAAATTGAAAAAAGTATCAGGACCGTGTCTCTGTGGCATCTGATTAAGAACTGATAATAATTTTACTGCATGTCTTGGCTGGGGAAACAATAAAAGAAAGAAATGTCATTGTACAAATTTAGCAATCATACTTAATATACCATGTTAGCCATTGGACTGTTTTCTAACTAGAGAGAAAAATTAATTTTAAATCATTTACAAAACATTTACTAAATCATTTAAGAAGAAAGCAATTTCCATTATAAATTCAAGTATATAGCTCTCTAGAGACAAACTTTGAACATTAAGTATTAATGGACTGATACTGAATACCTTTCCCTCTGACCACAGCTTACCCAGATTCCACTTTCTCCTCGAAGCATGCTGAACAAAAGCTTCAACTCCTTGACAGTGATGCTGTAGCTGGCAAGAACCCCCAACATATCAACTAGAAGATCTTCAAAGGAAAATAAAGTTATTCTGAACTCTAGTCATGAGCTGCCATCTGTCAAGGTAATATACTTTTTGAAAGATAAAAGTTATTGTCATCTCTCTCTCTCTCTCTCTCTCTATATATATATATATGTATCTAATACAGCTAAATGTCCTCATGAATAGCCATTCCAATTAACAATTTTTAACTCATTAAATAACCAAAAGAATTTATTTGAATTACATGATTTTCCCCCATTAAATTACCACCGCAATTAAGCTGTCTTAGCAGAAATGTAAAATAGATTTTACATATTCCCAGAACACACACACACACACACACACACACACACACACACACACGCACACCACACCACAGCCTGCTGTGTGCAGGGAAAGGTAGGTAAAATATGCAAATGTACAAAGATTTAAAATTGCAAACTGGTTATTGTCAAATGAAAAAGTAACAGCTGACAATATTGTCTTTCAGAATTATCTATTCTTAATATATTCTTGGTATATTCCTTGGCCCATTAGCAATTTTTACCACTTACTCCAAGTGAGACATTATTCCAAGTGGTTTACAGATACTAACCTCACAAATCCTCCTAACAAGCCTATGAGGTAAGTACCATTATTATCCCCTTTTAAAATGAGCAAATTGTGGCATAGATAATTTATTCCCATTGCCCAAGAACATAGACCTAGCAAGTGGTAGAATCAGGATTCAAACCCAGACAGCATAGCTTCAGAACCCTCACTCTTACACACTAGTCTATAAGTAGAAGTGTAATTTAAATACATTAATAGTGGTATCCATCATGCTAGTGTGAGTGTTTATGTGCATATAACAGACACACCAGCACACCTAATAATGAGAAAAATTATACATTTAATCTCTTGTCTCTGATTGCTTTCTCTACATATTGTGATTAATACTTTTTCTGTCATTGTTCTTTGCAATAAATTGAACATCTAAACATTTATACTTCGTTTTCTCAATTTCTAAAGCACTTCTTAAGAATGAAACATACTACAAAGGTTATTACAAAGCAATACACATATATATTCTAAAAGCTTATAATCAATTAATAAAAAGGTTAGGTTAGGGTAAGCTGAAATACTTAGTACTGATAATATAATGTATATTATTCAATATCATATCACAGATTAATAACTGGAATTTGAGACTTTAAAAAATATTTGTCATTTGTATATTTCAAAATGGAAACTTAGTATGCTTATTTTCATCAATTAATAATCAATTAATAATTAAATAATTTTATTTAACACACAATAAGTAATCTCTATGACAAAATTGTGACAGTGGATATGCCACTTTCAGAGTGATATTTTAATGAAATAAAACATGTCATCACTGAAGCAACAAAAATGTATTAAATTATTAGTACATATAGGTCAAAAAGTGTGTTTCTACAAAAAAATTTAAGTACTATAAAAATCCTAAGCTAATATGAAGTATTTTTTTCTTAGTCCATTTAATGTTGCTATAATATGAAGTATTTTTAAGCAATTAGCTGCAATGGCAACCTTTACAGAAGATTTCTTAAAGGTTTACATAAAATACTTTTTAAAAAACTTTAAAAAATATTTGCAACGTTTAAATTTTTTCAGGTTATACAAGACTTCATCTTTATCTTATCTCCCATGTATGTCACAAAAAGTAATCTATTAAATTTGTATTTAATTAGAAATTTTTAAAAATTCCTTGCATATTGTATATGTAACACAACCAAGCAGCTCAGTTTAATTCTATTACAGAAGGTCTTTTCTGGAGAACAAGATTAAAAGTAATCAGAAATCATTTTTAAAAGAGAAAAATTACGAATTACTTATATATTGTATATGTAACACAACCAAGCAGCTCAGTTTAATTTTATTATAGACGGTCTTCTTTGCTGGAGAACAAGATTGAAAGTAATTAGAAATGATTTTTTTTAAAAGAAAAAATACTAAGACCAAGAAATTTTCTCATCAATTTGTTATAAAATGTTTAATTTAGCCACCTTTTAGTGACACTTTTACTACATTATTAAATAAAAAGTACCCCATTGAATTTAACATACTACAATACATTCAGATATGAACTATTAGTAGTGTTTTAGTGGCTACTGGTTCTTCCTTAGTATAATATGTAAAGTTTAATTTCTCTATTAAAAAGTAAGACAGAGGTATTTTTCTGACATTTATTCTCTTTTCTCATATCCTTCCATCATCAAGCTCTTTTGAAGGGAAATGCTAGAAATTACAAAAAGTGAAAAATTTTGTTATTAATATTATTACTGAGAAAAAGATAAAAGAATTAAGGAGCTTTATGTAACAGCAATGTCAAGATATGAACTTCTATGGTACAATCATCTTCACTGTCACTTTCACATTTCAGTGCTGATGAATTATGTACCAGTAAACTACTATGCATGTAATTTTGGCTCATTCTCTAAACTGCACTCCATAGAGTAGCAGCCAATTTACAAAAAAAAAATTAAGAGCTTAAGCTCAGATGTAAGAATTAAAAGATCATATGATATTCTATAAAACATGTGTACATGTAAGTCTATATTAATAAATTCCTATTAAGTACCTCTAGAATTTATAGAAATGCTACTATTAATATATCTTTATTAAAAAGGTATTTTAAGAAATAGATGTCTGAATCTCATTTTTCATCAAGTTAGCCATCAGTACCCAATACAGGGACTGCTAAATCATTCTAAAAAAAGATATATGCCACCCTGAAGGTAATTAGATATGATTTTTAATATATTTTCTCAGAAAATCAAATTTTTTGAAATATTTAAATTCAAAGCATTCTTTTTGCAATTTTGCATTCTTTTTTAAGCCATTTTTCATTCCATTCCTGTTTAATGTTTTGTTCCATAAATTTTAAAAATAATGAAATGCATAAGCCAAAATGTTAAAAGAGTATTCTCTGGTATCTGAACCACTTTCCAGGATCAGGTATAATACTGTGGAGGGTAATATCAGCACTTTTATAATTATGAAAATGCTTTTATGTCAGAAGATACTTAGGCTGAAGATTCGTGGCTTACAAAAAATAAACATTTTAAACTTTAAACTTATTTTCTGGAATGATATTTGCTCTGGAATAATATTCAAAACACTTTTCTGAAATGCATCTAGCCACACAGGAGAATGAGCATGCAAGGTAGTAAACGGTTGGTGGTGAAAAAATTATAGATTTCAAAGTTATTGTTTGAAATCACCCAAACAAGCAAAACATTAGTATTTTTATCTTGAAATTCTTGGTGAATTTTATGTTCTAGCCCATAATATATTAGTTTATTTTAATACAAAAGTTTCTTCCAAAATGGACATATCCAAAAGATACACCATGCTTATATAAGGCTTTTAGTACCTCCTGTCATAGTTGCATATATGCCAGATTGAGGGGCACAGAACTAGAAGAATTTGGTAAAATGCTCATTATACAGAACTGTAATACCTATTGTGGTATTTTAATTATGTAAAAGCTTAATGAAATACTACATAAAAATAATGTTTATTTTTCTGATAGATTTCATAGCACTCCATGGTACTGAGATTTTCTAAAATTTAGAAAACAACATTAGTAATTATGTTTGTCTACTATAGTAAGTATGTTTTTCTTCTTGCACTCTTCAGGTTTTCCATTAATATAAAAAGTAAAATTTCCACACATTTCCATTTATTTTAAATCAAAGTAATGTCAACAAATCTACATTACCTATAGAATATAAAGAGAAGTATGTGAAACTTTATAAACATTTAAGTTATACTTTCCTGTCAGACAACCCCATACCTGCTATCATGTCATCTACAGCACTCATTTTCAGCAATACTTGTTCAATTAGCCCAACTTCTGTGCTAGTCTGTAAATTCCGAACACTTTTTCGTAGAATGGCTGTAAACATGCTCCATATTTCTGCTTGACATGTTACATCACAGTGCTCCAAAAGCTCTGTCATACATGTTATACTCTCAGCATCCTGGATAATAAAGTTCATCTCCAAGTCAAATTCTCCACCAACCAGCTGAAAGTAAACAGAAAGAAACAATAGTGTTAACATGGGAGGTTACTGATGACAGTAGAATGAAATAATAACAAGAATTCAAAGCTACTACTCTAAAAAATTTCAAGGATTCTGGTATAAAATTAATTTTGATCAAAAGTATAAGAGCTACAGATAAGTGAAAGGCGTTGTGAGCATCGAAACTAGCAAACAGAAATCTAATTTTCACATAAATGGAAAAGGGTGATTTCAAATCTAGTAAAATAGAGCAAACTACAGCATGTGATTCCTGAGTGAGATTCAGGAAAAATTCCTAAAAAGAGGGTTTGGCCTTTAAAAGGGATAATCAACAGAAAATACAGAATTTACTAAGGATAAATTTTAAGACATGAAATTCATTTTTTTTGACATTACTAGTCTTACAGACAAAGAGATATAACTGGGGCATAATCTCAATATATAGAAGATAAAGAAATATGAAACTGATACAACTTATAAGAAATATTGAAATAATGAAATGAATGTTAAAAAATAAGTTGAACAGAAGTATGCAAGGTCTTGTAATGCTTTTTTTTTAAAAGCACAAATGTGAATTGGGTAAAAGAAAGCTGATTTAACAGCAACACATTTGACTTCAGCATTATGGCAAAGGAGTCCAAAGTCATACTGCCCCTCCCATTTGGTATTTTAAGTACAGTAATAGACAAATACACATAGAATAAAATAACATAATAATACTCTTTTACTCTCTGTTGATTGAATCCCATAGGAACTATTATATTCAGTTAAAAGCATCATTCTTAAAAAAGAACACTGTCAAACTGGATATCCTTTTGGTCTACAGAACGATAAGATTTAGGAATAAAATAATAATCATATACAATGTCTGACAAATTTGAAGTCATTGATTCCTTAATAAATAATTTATTAAGGTCTAGAAGTTACTGTTCTGGAACTAGAATATATGAATGTCCAAGATAAAAACCATGCACTAACAGTGCTAAATTCTAGGAACAAAGATGTATATGTATGTATGCATACATTACTTTATTCCAAAAAACATTGAAGGTGGCTAAAAGTTATCTAAAGCATGAAGGAAGACATAAAATATGAGTAGATGAGAAAAGAGGAAGCAAAGGCAAAACAAGATTAGGAACAGACAGGGAGTAGAATTAGGATCAAGAAGTAAAATTAATTTCCTGTCACTGAAAGGTATTCACAAATACTGACAGATGACCACAGAATATGATGTAAATAGGATAAATAGTAATAATACCACCACTTAACCTTACATGGCATTTAGTATTGTTTTACATGTTTTACATCTATTATGACACTATTATTATCTTCATTTTACAGATAAGGAATCATAGGCACAGAGTTAAAAGTATGTTAAAGAATGTTACAAAATGGGTAATAGACTCAGGATCCAAACACAAGAATTCTGTCTTCATGCAAGTTCATATAAACATTACAATCTCATTTAAGAATATTTTTTAGGAGGGAGGTGAGGCAAGATGGCAGAACAGAAAACTCCACAGATCGTCCCTCTAACCCTACCGCAAGGACACTAAGTTAACAAACAACTACACAGAAAAAAGCATCTTCATAAGAGCTAAAAATCATGTGAGCACCCACAGAACCTGGTTTTAACCTCATATCACTGAAAGAGACACTGAAAAGATAGAAAAACAGTTCTGAGTCTCTGACGCCACCCCACCCTGCCCCCAGCAGCATGGCTTGGTGCCAAGAGCATCTCTGGGTGCTGGTGAAGGGAGAACAGAGCAATTGTGAGGCACTGAACCTGGGGCCATCTTGTTATAGCATAAAGGAAAACCTGACCAAACTAAGCTGATGTCCACCCACAAGAAGGCATCTCAACCAGCCCTAGCCAGAGGGGAATCACTGATACCAGCAGTCCAAACCTGAGTGCCTGAAAACCTCAGTACCAAAGGCCAGAGTGCTCTTGGTGTTTAAGTAAACTTGAAAGGCAGTCTAGGCCATAAGGACTGTACCTCATAGGTAAGTCCTAGTGCTGAACTAGGCCCAAACACAGTGGACTAAAGTGGCATGGACACACTGAGATACCAGCTGGGGCAGCTAAGGGAATGCTGGCATCACCCCTCCCCTAACCCCAGACTGCACAGCTTGTGGATACAAAAGAAACCCCTTCCTTCTACTTGAGAAGAGGAGAGGGAAGAGTGGGGAGGAGTTTGTCTTGCATCTTGTTTACCAGTTCTGCCACAGAAGAATAGGGCACCCTGAGGTCATGAGGCCCTTGTTCCAGGCTCTAGCTCTGGGATGACATTTCTAGATACACCCTGGGCCAGAAGGAAACCCACTGCCTTGAAGGAAAGGACCCAGTCTAGGCAGAATTCATCATGTGCTAACTGAAGAGCCCTTGGGTCCTGAAAAACCAGCAGTGATACCAAGGTACTACGCTGAGGGCCTTGGTGAGCTTCTGAGACTTGTTGGCTTCAGGTGAGACTATGCACATTACCAGCTGTGGTGGCTATGGGGCAAAACCCCTTCCGCTTGATAAAAACAGAAGAGTAAAGGGGACTTTGTCTTGTATCTTAGGTACCAACAACACTACAGTAGGGTAGAGCACCAAGTGGGCTCTTGGGGTCCCCAATTCTAGGACTTGACTATTGGACAGCATTTCTAGACCTGCCCTGAGCCAAAGGGGAGCCTACTGCCCTGATGGGTGAGTCCAGGCCAGGCAGCATTCACCACAAGCTGATAGAAGAGCCCATGGTCCTTAAGGGAATGTCGGTGGTACTTTGGCAGTACTCCTCATGGCCAGGAGTGGCAGTGGCTAAGGGGTGAGGCTCCTCAGCCTTTGGAAAGGGGAAAAGGGGAAAAGTGGAAAAGGGGAAGGACTGTGTCTTGTGGTTGGAGTGCCAGCTCAGCCGCAATACAACAGAATGCCAGGTAGATTTCTAAGGTTTCTAAGATTTCTAAGACTCTAGTCCCAGACTCCTATATGGCATCTCTGGACCCGCTAGTGGCCAGGGGGGCTTTGCCACCCTGAAGAGAAGGACACAGGCCCAGTTGGCTTTGCTACTTGCTAATTGTAGAGCCCTAGGGCCTTGAGTGAACATAGGCTACAGCCAAGGAGCGATTAAGGCAGGCCTTGGGCAAGACCCAGCACTGTGCTTGCTTCAGGTGTCACCCAGCACAGCCATGGTGGTGGTGGTCATAGGGGTGCTTGTGTCATACGTCATACCAGCCCCAGCTTTAGGTGTCTCAGAACAGAAAGAGAGAGAGACTCTGTGTGCTTGGGAGAAAGTAAGGAAAGAGAACAAGAGACTCTGCCTGGTAATCTAGAGAATTATCCCAGATCTTGCCCAAAACCATCAAGACAGTACCTCTACAAGTCTGCAAGAATCACAATGTCACTGGAAAGCCTTCCCAAGAAGGGTGGCTATAAATAAGCTCAGGCAATGAAGAGTACAATAAATACCTAACTCTTCAATGCCCAGGCACCGAGGAACATCTACTAGCATTAACACTATCCAGAAAAACATAACCTCACCAAATGAACTAAATAAGGCACCAAGAATCAATCCTGGAGAAACAAAGATATGTGTGTGACCTTTCACAGAGAATTCAAAATAGCTGTGTTGAGGAAACTCAAAGAAATTCAAGATAACACAGAGAAGGCATTCAGAATTCTATCAGATAAATTGAACAAAGATATTTAAATAATTTTTAAAAATCAAGCAGAAATTCTGCAGTTCAAAAATGCAATTGGCATACTTAAGAATGCATCAATTGGCATACTTAAGAATGCATCAAGTCCTTTAAGAGCAGACTGGAACAAGCAGAGGAAAGAATTAATGAGCTTGAAGAAAGGCTATTAGAAAACACACAGAGGAGAAAAAAGAATAAAAACCAATGACACATGCCTACATGATCTAGAGAATAGCCTCAAAAGGGCAAATCTAAGAGGTACTGGCCTTTAAAAGGAGGTAGAGAAACAGATAGGTGTAGAAAGTTTATTCTGAGTAAACCTTCAAATAACAGAGAACTACCCAAACCTAGAGAAAACATCCAAGTACAAGAAGGTTATAGAACACCAAGAAGATTTAACCCAAAGAAGACTACCTCAAGACATTTAGTAATCAAGCGCCCAAAGGTCAAGAATAAAGTAAGAATCCTAAAAGCTGCAAGAGAAAAGAAACAAGAACATACAAAGGAGCTCCAATACATCTGGCGGCAGACTTTTCAGTGAAAACCATATATGCCAGGAGACAGTGGCATGACATATTTAAATTACTGAGGGAAAAATCCTTTTACCCTAGAATAGTATGTCCAGTGAAAATATCCTTCAAACATGAAGAGGAAATAAAGACTTTACCAAACAAATAAAAGCTAAGGGATTTCATCAACACCAGACCTGTCCTACAAGAAATGCTAAAGGGGGTACTTCAATCAGAAAGAAAAGGGCATTAATAAGCAATAAATGATCACCTGAAAATACAAAACTTACTGGTAATATAAGTACACAGAAAAACACAGAATATTATAACACTGTTACTGTGGTTTGCAAACTACTTTTATCCTAAGTAGAAAGACTAAATGATGAACCAAGCAAAAATAATAACTACAACAACTTTTCAAGACATAGGCAGTATAATGAGATATAAACAGACAAAAAGTTAAAAAGCAAGGAAATGAAGTTAAGGCAAGTTTTTACTAGTTTTCTTTTTGCTTGTTTGTTTGCTTATGCAAATAGTGTTATGTTATCAGGTTAAAATAATGAATGATAAGATAGTATTTGCAAGGCTCATGGTAACCTCAAACCAAAAAATATACAATGGACACACAAAAAATAAAAATCAAGAAACTAAATCACCAGAGAAAATCATCTTCACTAGAGGACAGAAATGCAAGAAAGAAGACCACAAAACAACCAGAAAACCAAAAACAAAATGGCAAGAGTACATCCTTACTTAATAATAACATTGAATGTAAATACACTAAACTCACCAATCAAAAGACACAGACTAACTAAATGGATGAAAGAGCAAGACCTATTGGTCTGTTGCCTAAAAGAAACACACTTCACCTATAAAGACACACAAAGACTGAAAATAAACAGATGGAAAAAGATATCCCATGCCAAAGAAAACCAAAAAAAGAGCAGAAGTCACTATACTTGTATCAGACAAAAGAGATTTCAAGACAAAAACTATAAAAAGAGACAAAGAAGGTCACTATATAAAGATAAGGGTGTCAATTAAGCGAGAGGATATAACAATTTCAATATATATGCACCCAACACTGGAGCACCCAGACATATAAAGGAAATATTATTACAGCTAAAGACAAATATAGGTTCCAATACCATAATATCTGGAGACTTCAAAACCTCACTTTCAGCACTGGACACATCTTTCAGAAAGAAAATAAACAAAGAAACATCAGAATTCATCTGCACTACAGACCAAATTGAGCTAATAGATATTTACAGAACATTTCATCCAGGAGCTGCAGAATACACATTCTTTTCCTCAGCACACGGATCAACTGAAAAGACAGACCATATGTTAGGTTACAAAACAAATCTTGAGACATTCCAAAAAAATGAAATAATATAAAGCATCTTGTCTGACAACAATGGAATAAAACTAGAAACATCAAGAGAAATTTCAGAAACTATACAAATACATGGAAATTAAACAATATGCTCCTGAATGACAAGTGGGTCAATGAAGAAATTAAGAAGGAAATTGAAAATTTTCTTCAAACTAATAATAACAGAAACACAACATACCAAAACCTATAGGATACAACAAAAGCAGTACTAAGAGGGATGTTTATAAGTGCCAATATCAAAAAAGAGAAAAAATATCAAACAGACAATCAAATGCTGCATCTTAAAGAACTAAATGATCAAGAGCACACCAAATCCAAAATTAGTAGAAGAAATAATAAAGATCAGAGCAGAAATAAATAAAACTGAAATGAAGAAAACAATACAACAGATCAATGAAACAAAAAGTTCATTTTTTGAAAAGCTAAACAAAATTGACAAATCTTTAGCCAGACTAAGAGAGAGGATCCAAATAAATAAAATCAGAAATAAAAAAGGAGACATTACAACTGATACTACAAAAATTCAAAGGATCATTAGTGGCTACTGTGAGCAACCACACGCAAATTATTTGGAAAATCTAGAAGAAATGGATGAATTGCTCCACACATACAAGTACCAAGATTGAACCAGGAAGAAATCCAAAACCTGAACAGACTAATAACAAGCTACAAGACTGAAGTTGTAATAAAAGTCTCCCAGTAAAGAAAAGCCCAGGAAATGATAGCTTCACTGCTGAATTCTGACCAAACATTTAAAGAACTAATATTAATCCTACTCAAACTATTCTGAAAAATAGAGGAGAAGGGCATACTTCCAAATAGAGGAGGAAGGAATACTTCCAAACTCATTCCACGAGGCCCGTATTACCCTGATACCAAAACTAGTCACAGACACATAAAAAATAAAATAAAATAAAATAAAATAAAGAAAACTACAGGCCAATACCTCTGATGAATATTGATGCAAAAATCCTGAACAAAAAACATAGCACACCAAATTCAACAATACATTAGAAAGATCACCCATCATGATCAAATGGGATTTATCCCTGGGATACAAGGACGGTTCAACATATACAAATCAATCAATCTGATACATCATATCAGCAGAATGAAGAAAAACCACAAGATCATTTCAACTGATGCTAAAGAAGCATTTGATAAAATTCAACATCCCTTCATGATAAAAACTCTCAAAAAACTAAGGACAGAGGGAACACACCTCAACACAACAAAAAGCATATACTACAGACCCACAGCTAGTATCATACTGAATGGGGAAAAACAAAAAACTAAAAGTCATTTCTCTAAGATCTGGAACATGATATGGATACCCACAGTTAACACTGTTATTCAACATAGTCCTGGAAGTCCCAGTTAGCATAATTATACAAGAGAAAGCTAGAAAAAGGTATCCAAATGGGAAAGGAAGAAGTCAAATTATCCTTGTTTGCGGATGATAGAATGTTATACCTGAAAAAACCTAAAGATTTCACAAGAAAACTATTAGAATAATAAACAAATTCAGTAAAGTTACAGGATACAAAATCAACATACAAAAATCAGTAGCATTCCTATATGCCAACAGTGAACAATGTGAAAAAGAAATTTAAAAAGTAATCCCATTTACAATAGCCACACATAAAATTAAATACCTAGGAGTTAATGTACTCCAAGAAGTGAAGGATCTCTATAATGAAAACTATAAAACACTGATGAAATAAATTGAAGAGGACACCCAAAATAGAAAAATATTCCATGTTCATGGATTGAAAGAATCAGTATTGTTAAAATATCCACACTATCCAAAGCAATCTATAGATTCAATGCAATCCCTATCAAAATACCAATGACATCCTTCACAGAAATAGATAAAACAATGCTCAAATTTATATGGAATCACAAAAGACCTAGAATAGCCAAAGCTATCCTAAGCAAAAAGAACAAAACTGGAGAAATCACATTACCTGACTTCAAATTATATTACAGAGCTATAGTAACCAAAACAGCATGGTACTGGCATAAAAACAGACACAGAGACCAATGTAACAAAATAGAGAACCCAGAAACAAATCCACATGCCTACAGTGAACTCATTTTTTGCAAAGGTGCCTAGAACATACACTAGGGAAAAGACAATCTCTTCAATAAATGACGCTGAGAAAACTGGATATCTGTATGCAGAAGAATGAAACTAAACCCCTATCTCTCATGATATACAAAAATCAAATCAAAGTGGATTAAAGACTTAAATCTCAGACCTTAAACCATGAAACTACTATAAAAACACATTGAAGAAAATTTCCAGGACACTGGTCTGAGCAAAAATTTCACCAGCAATACCCCACAAGCACAGGCAACCAAAGCAAACATGAACAAATGGAATCACATTAAGTTAAAAAGCTTCTGTGAAGCAAAAGAAACAATCAACAAAGTGAAGAGACAATCCAGAGAATGGGAGAAAATATTTGCAAACTACCCATCTGACAACGGATTAATAACCAGAATACATATGGAGCTCAAGCAACTCTATAGGAAAATATCTAATAATCCAAACCAAGATGAGCAAAAGATTTAAATAGCAATTTCTCAAAAGAAGATATACAAATGGCAAATGGGCATATGAAAGATACTCAACATCACTGATCATCAGGGAAATTCAAATCAAAACTACAATGAGATATCATCTCACCCCAGTTAAAAATGTCTTATATTCAAAAGACAAGCATAATAAACACTGGCAAAAATGTGAAGAAAAGGGAACACTTGTACACTATGAGTACACTATCAATGGAGTAAAGAGACAACCTACAGAATATAAGAAAATATTTTCAAACTATGCATCTGACAAAGGTCTAACATCCATAATCTATAAGGAACTTAAATTTACAAGAGAAAAAAAACCCCACTAAAAAATGGGCAAAGGACATGAACAGACACTTTTCAAAAGAAGACATAAGTGTGGCCAACAAGCTTATGAATAAAAAGCTCAATAAAACTGATCATTAGAGAAATGCAAATCAAAACAACAGTGAGATACCATATCATACCAAGAAGAATGGCTATTATTAAAAAGTCAAAAATAACAGGTGCTGGTGAAGTTGTAAAGAAAGGGGAACACTTATGTGCTGTTGGTGGGAGTGTAAATTAGTTTTACCATTGTGGAAAGCAGTATGGCGATTCCTCAAACAGCTAAAAGCAAAACTACTTTTCGACCCAGCAATCCCATTACTGGGTATATATCCAGAGGAATACAAATTATTCTACCATGAAAACACATGCATGTAAATGTTCACTGTAGTACTATTAACAATAGTAATGGCATGGAATCAACCTAAATGCCCATCAATGACAGAATGGATAAAGAAAATGTGGTACATATACAAGATGGAATACTATGCAGCCATAAAAAGGAACAATACCATGTCTCTTATGGGGATATGGATGGAGCTGGAGGCTAATTATCGTTAGCAAACTAATGCAGGAACAGAAAACCAAATACCACACGTTCTCACTTATAAGTGGGAGCTAAATAATGAAAACTTAGTAACATAAAGAAGGAAACAACAGACACTGGGTTCTATTTGAAGGTGGAGGGTGGGAGGAGGGAGAGAAGCAAAAAAGATAACTATTGGGTACTGGGCTTAATACATACCCGAGTGATTAAATAATCTGTACAGCACACCCCCATGACATGAGTTTACCTATGTAACAAACCTTCACATGTGCCTACAAACCTAAAAAAAAAAGTTCCTGTCTAATAAAATTGTTGGGAGCATGAAATGAGATAATTGAGTTAAGTACTTAGGCACAATGGGAGACATACAGTTAGCATTCAGTTAAGGTTAGCAATTATCAATTCTCTAATCACCCCAGCTTCCAGCTATTAAAAAAAAAAGAAAAAAAGTAGTCACCAATCGAATACCTCTGAAGTATCATGAAATTCAGCAAGCTTAAGTCTTATGTTTCCAGCAAAATCAAATTTATTATGGCTCATACACTCTATTAGATATCACTTGGACATTTACTGAAACCAACTCAAACATCACTTTTTTACCATACCATTGTCTTACTATAAAACTCCTTTTTGTTCATTATTATGAGCCCAACTGACTTCAGTCTGTCACTACTGTGAATCTTGTACACTAGTGATTGGTAACTCAGAAAAGGTTCTCGAGAAATAAACTATATAAAAACAAAAGGTTGGAAAATCAACAATACGGACACTTATTGATTGAACCAATAGAAGCCGATAATGAGGTTTATGCCTATGGGCCTCTGTATAAATTTGTAGAATAAAGGGTATACACTTGAATTGTAGAGTATTGGAGAATTTTTTTAGATGAATCTCCTAAACCAGTTGTAACTGCTTTAGCAGAGTCTGGTAGAGCCAAATAATTACATATGTAAATAGCAGAGATGGGCTCATTGCAGGGGTGCTCATTGCAGGGGTGGAGTCGGCTGTGAAAGGAATTAACAATTAATATATGTAATTCTAACAATCAGGCTCTGTTATGTGAAGCTTGAGTGTACATCTTTCGCAGCCAAAAACACATTGCCCCTTTCTATGTATTATTTAGCTCTCTGATTTCATTGCCGGAAGCAGTAAAAATATTTACTACAGCTGTTGTAATGGGCCTATGCTTTCTACAGTGAGATGGTTTTATAACCTTTATTGTTAACTTTTAATACATTCGTGTTAAAGAGGCTAACTGCTGAATGAAAATATCATCCCAAGATTAGGAAAATATTTATTTGCTTGTAATGAGTTGCTTATTAGCAACTAAAGCATATAATAAGTAAAAAGAGTTGACCTTCATTATTTAAACAATTCTCTAACGATCCTATGAAGAACTACAGTGAGGCTTCATTATCCTCATAGAAAGAAACTGAAGATAAGTGAGGTTAAGCAACAAGACTAAGGTCACACATAAGTAAGCAGTAGATCCAGGATCCCAATATAGACTACAAAATGCACTTAATCACTTGCTATGAAGTCAGAGGTGTAGATTTAAGAAAGAAAGAAAGAGAGGGGATATTTATAAAGCTCTATGAAGAGTAAAATGAGGAAACAATGATTTTTATGGGTAAGAAATGAAACATCTACATGTAGTAGACCATAATTTAAAAGAATTTGTTAAAGTTAAAAGCAAGAAAGAAGATTTTGAAGGTTCAAATATAAGAAAATCAAATAAAAATACTTTAAAAACACGTAAGAAAACATCTTAAAAAGCAAAGGAAATGATGTAGCAAAGCTGAAAAAGCTAAATAAAAAACAAAGCTAAATACTAAAAATCTGTTCTTCGAAAAGATGTGTCAAATCACTGTGACCATATATAAAAGAGAAGGATAAACCAGTTGAGACATCCTACAAATCTGAATGCATCTTTGTGATACTCTATTTGCACAGTTAACGGTGTTCTTTTCCTCCCGGCCTTCAAAAAATTCTAAAAGGTACTACCGCTGTTAGAGAAGTGGTCCACAATGATGCTTGCTACTCAAGAATCAGTCTTAAGTGAATTTGTGTAAAATAAATATCACAGCTGAGCTTTTTAAACTGCAGTAACTTATTTACATAAAGTAAATAAACTTTACTGAATAAAAATTTTGAAATACAAAATGCTGACTTGGAAACATGTTGTCTTCTAAGAGCACTGAGGTTTATAAATACTAGCAATTTAAGTACCTTTTGTGTATGTTTTAGGTATAGAGTGAGTCTTTAAATATCTTGATTTGAAATCTTAGATTATTAGGATCATATGCAATAATTCAATGTTCATTATTTAAATCAAAGTGAACAACTGTTAAACTGCTGGATTTCTTTGCAATTTGTTATTTTGGATAAACTCTAAAATGGTAACACTTTTCAGAAAGCCCAAATTAACTCCCAGCCTCAGTTTTTCTAATTCCCAGCTACTGCCATAAGGAAAGTTTCTACAATACCATCCCTCACTGCATAGAAAATCCTTTATATGTGTCACTCCCTATGCATGATACAGGGTTCCCTCTCAAACTCTGGATTTGTTAACTTCCATTAAATCTACAAATATCAATTTAGATACCACTTAATCCAGAAACTCCTCCCAGTACCCACAAAGATGGTTTTTCTTGGACTCCCATTACAGCCATCCACACCACAGCAGTGGTGTTACAGACTAAATGTTTATATATCATTATATAAACACATATATATGTGTTATATATCATATATAACACATAATGTTATAGACTAATTGTTTGTGCCCTCAACAGTCAAGTAGACAAGAAAAGTTTCTGAGAAAATTGTCCTCTCACCATTGCTGTAACTGAACAAAGGAATATGAATAAGCAGAAACAAAAAGAAAGAAGCCCAATACTACAGTCTTAATTATTAAAAATTTATAATAACTTTTAATAATATAGTCCATACAATGGAATATTATTCAGCCATAAAAATGAATGAAGTTCTGATACATGCTACAGCATGGATTAATCTTGAAACATTATGCTAAGTGAAATGAACCAGACACAAAAAGGCAAATATATGACTGCAATTACATGAAATATCTAAAACAGGCCAAGTTCATAGAGAAAGAAAGTATATTAGAGTTACCAAAGATGAGGAAGGGGGAAATGTGGGGGTACTGCCTAATGAATATAAAGGTTCTGTAGGGGATGATGAAAAAGTTTTGAATGCAGACAGTGTTGATAGTTGTACAACCACTGCTATTCAACACAGTACTGGAATTTCTATGCGAGTAATAAGGCAAACAAAGGAAATAAAAGATACAGAGATCTAAAAGGAAGAAATAAAACTGTTCCATCTGCATATGACATGAACTGGCCTAAAGAAATCACCAAGGAATCTAGGAAAACATCTCTGTAACCATTCAGTGAGTTTAGCTAGGTAACAGGATCAACATACAAAAGTCAATTCTATTTCTATATACTATCAGGGAACATGTGGAAACAGAAATTTTAAAATACCATTTACTGTCACTAAAAAATTAATTGTCTATGTAAATTTAACAAACTATGTACAAGACTATCATTCTTAACAACAAATCACTGATGAAAGAAATCAAAGACCTAAATAAATATAGAAACATACTATGTTCATGGAATATTCAACATAATAAAGATATCAACTCTCCTCAAATTAACATATAAGTTTAATGCATTTTCTATAAATCCCGGAAATATTTTTAGTAGATGTAAACAAGATAATTCTGAACTTTATATGAAAGGCAAAGGAATTACAATACCTTAAATTTTTTCTTGAACAAACAAAAATAAAGTGGGAGGAATCACTCTCTAATTTTAAGACTTGCTATATAGCTATAATAATTCAAGACCCTGTAGCACTGGTGAGTTGATAGACACATAGATCATGAAGCATAAGCGAGAACCCAGAAATAGCCCTAAATGATTATCAACAAGTTATTCTCAAAAAAGATACAAAAGCAATTAAATGGAGGATGAACAACCTTTTTAGCAAACAATGTCAGAGCAACTGGTTATCAACAGGCCAAAAAACATGAACCTCCACCTATAAGGTATTTCATATCTTTTATAAAAATTAACTCATAATTAATCATAGTTTAAATGTAAAATATAAAACTTTTAGAGGATAACATAGCAGAAAATATTCAGGACCTAGAGCCTGGCTAAAAGTTTTTAGACATGACCCCAAAAGCAGGATCCATTCAAGATAACATTAATAAATTGGGCTTCATAAAAATAAAAACTTTTGCTCTGAGAAAGATCATGTTAAAAAGTTGAAAATATAAGCTACAGACTGGAAGAAAGTATTTGTAAACCACATATCTGATAAAGGACTCATCTAGAATGTAACAGAAATCAACAGTAAAGAAGCTGGCCATTGAATCAGAAAATGGGCAGAAAACATGAACACGCATTTGATCAAAGAGGATCTATGGATGGCACAAAGAGATATACCTGCATATATATCAGAACAGTTAAAACAGAAAACAGTAGTAACAGCAAGTGCTGGTGTGGATGCAAAAAAAAAAAAGTGGATCTGTCATAAATTGCTTGTAAGGATATAAAATGGTACAATCACTCTGAAAATAGTTTGGCAGTATATTACAAAACTAAACATACAGTTAGCATATTATCAAGTAATTTCACTACTGGGAATTTATCCTAGGGAAACGGAAACATAGCTACAACAAAACCTGTACATAATTGTTAATAGCAGCTTTATTTGTAATAGCCATAAAGTAGAAACAACTAGATGCCCTCCCAAAAAGTACACGGCTAAATGAAGTGTGGAAAGTCCATACCATGGAATACTACTCAGCAATAAAAAGGAACCAACTGTCAATACACACAACAACCTGGATAAATATCACAGACATTATGTTGAGTGAAGAAAAGCAGTCTCCAAAGATCACATAAAATACGATTCTATCTATGGAACATTCTCTAAATGACAACATAATAAAGACAGAAAAGAGAGTAGTAGTTACCAAGAGTTAGGGTTATGAGGGTAAGAGGATAGGTGTGGCTATATTTGTAGTAATAGAATACTTCTCTATCTTGGCATTTTAGGTAGGTAACTGTCAAAATATCAGCTAACCACCAAAGTAGCAGATATACTGAGTTTAATATAATATATTATTAATGTTAATTTTATCTGTTTCTTTTGATTTTTAAATGTGGCTACTAGAAAATTTAAAACTATGTCTGGCTCATTTTATATTTCTATTGGTAGTGCTGCTTTAGAAGCTAACAATCTAGCTGGCCAATTGAAAGAATATATAAAACAATTATGGAACAATCATTTGCTAAAATGTATTAACCAACAGTTCAAAAACAAAAGAGGATAGTACAATAGCAGTCCAATAAAATACATCTTCATGAAAAGATGAGATTTGCAATGGGTATGGATAACTATGAAAGATATTGCCATGCATTTGAAAACAGAAAGTGCCCCGTACTAGAGAAAAAACTATGAGATATAAAATATAAAGAGCAGTGAACACGCTAGCTAAACAAAGCAGGGAACAGTCAGCAAACAAAGCAGAGAAATACAGTGAGATTACAAGGAGGCTCTATATTAGTCTGTTCTCACACTGCTATGAAGAAATACCTGAGACTGGGCAATTTATAAAGAAAAGAGGTTTAATTGACTCACAGTTCCACATGGCTGGGGAGGCCTCAGGAAACTTACACTTATGGCAGAAGGCATCTCTTCACAGGGCAGCAGGAGACAGAATGAGGGCAAGCAGGGGAAATGCCAGATGCTTATGAAACCATCAGATCTCATAAGACTCACTCACTATCATGAGAACAGCATGGAGGAAACTGTCCCCATGATTCAATTATCTCCACTTGGTCCTGTCCTTGACATGTGGAGATTATTACAATTCAAGGTGAGACTTGGGTTGGGACACAGAGCCAAATTATATCAGACTTCAAGAAAAAAAAATCAAAATGCAAAAGAATTTGTTCACTTAGAATAGGAATAAGGAGTTAATTAAAATTTTTTCCAAACAACTCAGCATGTCAGTAGTATGTAAAACAGATTAAAACAGAAAAGAACCTCTCACTGATCATTAGAATAACCTAATATAATAACCTGAGTCTGTAAAAAACAAAATGAAGATGGAGAAGAAAATGTAAGCGATAGCAAAATAAACTAGTGAGAGACAAGTGAGACTAGTAAGAGAGACAAGTGAGACTAGTGAGAGATAAAAGGATGAGACATCTCTTTTATTCAATTCATCACTCTCCCACTAGAGCTCTCAGTCTAAAACAAAGACGTCACAGGCATTAAAAAAAGAAGAAAACCAGAGGCATTACCTACTCAACTTCAAACCGTACTACAAGGCAACAGTAACCAGGTACTCATACGAAAACAGACACACAGACCAATGGAACAGGTTAGACAACCCAGAAATAAAGCCACACATCTACAACCATCTGATCTTCAACAAAGTCAACATTAACAAGCAATGAGGAAAGGACTCCCTAACTCAATAAATGGTGCTGGGGTAACTGGCTAAACATATACAGAAGATTGAAACTGGACCCCTTCTTTTCACCATACACAAAAATCAACTCAAGACTTAAATGTAAGGCCTAAAACTATAAAAGCCCTAGAAGAAAAATCTAAGAAATAGCCTTCTAGACATTGGCCTTGGTAAAGATTTCAAGATGATGTCTCCAAAAGCGATTGCAACAAAAACAAAAATAAACAAGTGGGACTTAATTAAACTAAAGAGCTTCTGCACAGCAAAAGAAACTATCAACAAAATAAGCAGACAACCTAAAGAATGGGAGAAAATATTTGCAAACTATGCATCCTACAAAAAGTCTAATATCTAGAATCTATAAGAAATATGAACAAATCAACAACTAAAAAACAAATAACCCCATTAAGAAATGGGCAAAGGACACGAACAGACACCTCTCAAAAGAAGACATACATGAGGCCAACAAGTATATTTGCTCAGCATAACTAATCATCAGAGAAATGCAAGTCAAAATCACAATGAGGTAAGATCTCACACCAGTCAGAATGGCTACTAAAAACAAAAATCAGCAAATAATAGATGTTAGCAAAGTTGTGGAGAAAAGGAAATGTTTATACACTGCTGGTGGGATGTAAATTAGTTCAGCTACTGTGGAAAGCAGTTTGGAGATTTCCCAAAGGACTTAAAACAAAACTACTTTTATTTTATTTTATGTTATTTTATTTTATTTATTTTGAGACAGAGTTTTGCTCTGTCACTCAGGCTGGAGTGCAGTGGTACAATCTCAGCTCACTGCAAACTCTGCCTATCAGGTTCAAATAATTCTCCAGCCCCAGTCTCCCAAGTAACTGGGACTACAGGTGTGTACCACCACACCTGGCTAATTTTTGTTTTGTTTTTTTTTTAGTGGAGACAAAGTTTTGCCAGGTTGGTCTGGCTGGTCTTGAACTCTTGACTTCAGGTGATCCATCTGCCTTGGCCTTCCAAGGTGCTGAGATTACAGGCATGAGCCACCACGCCGGGCCCAAAATTACCCTCTGACCCAGCAATCCCATTACTGGGTATACATCAAAAGGAATAAAAATTGTTTTACCAAAAAGCAACACGCACTTGTATGTTCATCGCAGCACTATTCACAATAGCAAAGGCATGCAATCAATGCAGTGCTCATCAACAGTGGGCTGGATAAAGAAATGTGGTGCATATACACCATGGAATACTATGCAGCCATAACAAAAAAAAATCACATCCTTTGCAATAACATGGTTGCAGCTAGAGGCTATTATCCTAAGCAAATTATCACATGAACACAAATAAGCTCCTACTTTTAAGTCCATCAGAAAATGGAAGTAACCTGTAAGTGGGAGCTAAACATGGAGTGCATGTGGACATAAAAGGGGAACAACAGACACCAGGGCCTACCTGAGAGTGGAGCATGGGAGGTGCACAAGGGTTGAAAAACTACCTAGTGGGTGCTATGCTCACCACATGGGTAATAAAATCACTTGTACACCAACCCCCAAAGACACACAATTTACCCACGTAACAAACCTGCGCATGCACCCCCAAACCTAAAATAAAAGGTGGAAGAAAAAGAGCCTTGCGATTTTCTAAAGAAAGACCAAATTTCTTAATAGCATTCATGATCCTTCAAGATCTGACCTGCCCAGTCTTCCTAAGCTCACTTCTGCCATGTTCTACTTTGTGACCACTGCATTATTCTATATTTCCTTGTTTTTACTCACACTTTTTCTTTTGTATAGGTAACTATATTTACATACACACACAGATGTACGTACTTTTATTTGTCTCTCTAAACCTTAGTAATGTCTTCAAGGCCCAACTTAACTTCCACCTCCTTGATGAGATCATCTGAAACATTTCTTTTCAAAATTAATACTACCCTCCTCTATGATCGCATACTTTTATGGGATCTACTATAGCTCTACTATACATTATATTTAATATAACTTATACAGGACACAAAGATAAAAATTGAAAAAAGTATGAAAGCCCTTTAAAATATAAACAAGTTAAGAATATAGTATGAGATCAGTAGTATAATTTCTCATCTCCTTAGGCATCTGACCTGTAGGTGACTTCTCCCATCAGTTACACTGACAGTGTCCCTTTATAAAGAAATACACTTTTCTTATCATAAAATCTGGGGGAAAATGTTAAGCACCTTAATGAACTAGTATGCTTTCTTTTAATATACAATAAGAGTAGTGTAAGCCACCATATTATCCTTTTAGCCTTGGTTTCCAGGAAATTAAAAATTAAGGATCAAATTTTGATAACTATATTTGTCTTCATTATCTCCTTTCTTTATTCTGTCTTCCTGACTAGTTTTTGCTTTCCTTCCTTTAGTATACTGCTATCTTTTACTGTAAGCCAATTCAAATTATTTTTCAAAGTAGGCACAATCTATATTATAAAGCTCTTGAGTTATTAATTTCTAAAACATAAATCTTCTTCTAGATAAAGCTATACCTATATGAAATTATACAAAGAGATAAAAATGTAAGCAGAAACATAATTAAGAATCACCATTTTGTGAACATTTATCACATGCTGAGTAATTTATGTGTATAGCCTCATTTAATTCTCAAAATTCTGTGCAATGGCTGTCTCAAATGAGGAAACTGAGGTTAGCATACATTAAATAACCAGCCCAAGATCCCAAAGCTAGTGTTAGCATCAGAATTTAAATCCATGTCTTCTCAATACCATAAATAAATATATGAATACCAGAGAAACCATGCCCAAGACATATATATTTATCTCCACCAAGCATTTAACCTTTAAGATCTGCCCCCATCAACATGTATAATAAATGAATTTTAGATGTTTAGTAAATAACAGAAAAATACTTATAATTTACACATGAACATAATAAACATTAATGACCCTGTACCCCAGCTAAGAAACAAAGGCAAGTAAAATAGAAAATTACTTATTTGCTTCCTATTTCTTTTACACTGGTCCTCTCTCAAGTAATTCATATTGGCAATTTTCTGTGTTATAGAAATAACTGTACCCAAGAGTATATCAAATGCTGCTACAAATACAGTCTATAAAAACTCTAGGGAAGGGAAAACAAAGGGAGTGACTATCATAAAGTGCCTACTTGAAAATACATCTTTCAAATATATTTAAAGCAACATGCAATTTTTCAAAAGCTGTATAACCACCTTTATAATGGTTTTATATGTCTATAACAATAGATATAGTAAGGATACCTGACTGCCAGTAGTCAAGTGACAAGTAAAATGAGTTAAAAATGAAGTGTTAATGGCCAAACGACTATACACTTTTAAATTCTCTTAGTCTAGCAAGTAAAAATCCTAATCTATTTCATAAATGAAAACAAAATAAAGACTTCTGCAGCCAACTACAAGACAGAATTTGTTGCTCATAGACTTTTACTATGAGAAATGGAAGTAACTTCATCAGACAGAAGAAAACATACAGAAATTTTAAATCCACACAAAAAACTGAAGAGCACCAGAATGTTAAGTATCTTGTTTAGAAAAAATTCCACAGTTCGAAATCTCTTTAAAACATAACTATCTAAAGTAAAAATAACAACAATGTATTATGGGCTTAAGATAATGCACGTAGAAATAAAAACAGTAACAACAACAGCACAAAGGACATGGAGGGAGAAATATATGTGTACTTTTATAAGGTTCTTAACCCTAAACTTGAAGTAGCATATTACTTTTAAGTTAGAGAGCACTAAGTTAAAGATGCATATGATAAAAAAAGTGTAGTTAATAAATCAAGAGTATGTGTAAAATTAAGTCATAATATTCAATTAATCCAAAACCAGACATAAAATAGGAAAAGGAGAAAGAAAAACAGATGTAATAAATACGGAATAAACAGCAATGATAACTGCCAGAATTGTGGCAATATTAATAATTACATTAAATGTAAATAATCTAAAACTATGACTCAAAAGGCAGAGATTATAAGAATGTACAAAATATAGCAAGACTCCATTACAATCTGTCTACAAAAAAATGCAGAGGGTCAGCAAACTTTTTCTTGCAAGGCCACATACTGAAAATTTTAGACTTGTAAGCCATTTGGTCTCCATGATAACTACTCAATTCTTCACCTGTAACTTGAAAGCAGACACAGGGAATGTGTAAAGGCAAGGTGTGCCACCATTCCGATAAAACTATAAAGTCAGGCAGCCAGCAGATAGGCAATAGTTTGCCAGCCCATGACACAAAAATAACCCTATGCAGAAAAAAAAACTCCAAAAAAATGAGAGCTAAATTAATATCAGACAAATTAGACTTTATAAAAAGAACAGTAACTGGAAGAAGGGATGCTTCTCATATGAAGAAAAAAAATCAATTCATCAAGAAGGCACAGCAATCCTACATGTGAATGCATCTAATAATAGCTTTGTAAAGCAAGAAGCAAAGCCTATATAAATGAAAGAGAAATAGACAAATCTCCAATTTTTGTTGAAATTTCAACACACCTGTCTCAGTAATAGTAGATTAAAAAGACACCTCCCCCCATATAAAAAAAATCCACCAATAAGAATATAGAAGATTTGCCAGGCACAGTGGCTCATACCTGTAACCATAGCACTTTGGGAGGCTGAGGAAGGCAGATCACTGAGGTCAGGAGTTTGAGACCAGCCTGGCCAACATGGCAAAACCCTGTCTCTACTAAAAATACAAGAAAATTAGCTGGGTGTGGTGGCACGCAGCTGTAGTCCAAGCTACTCGGAGGCTGAGGCACGAGAATTGCTTGAAACCAGTAGGCAGACGTTGCAGTGAAGCAAGATCGTGCCACCGCCCTCCAGCTTGGGTGACAGAGTGAGACTCTGTCTTACAAAAGAATATAGAAGATTTCAGCAACACTATCAAACAACTTTACTAAATTGTTATTGGGGCATACATACCATCCAACAGCAGAAAATATAGCCTTCTAAAAGCATACAAGAAACAGTCATCAAGCTAAGAGTATCTGAGATTGCAAAAGAAATCTCAATAAATTTAAAGGACAAATTATACAAAGTATGATATCTGATCACGGTAGAATTAAAAATCAATAAAACTATACATCAGAATAATAATACCTAAGTATGTGGAAACTTATTCCAAATAACCTATAGATCAAAGAAGTCACCAAGAAAATTAGAAAATTTTTGAGCTAAATAAAAATGTAACATATCAAAATTTATTAGATATAGCTAAAACAGTGCTTTAGAGAAATGTTTAACATTAAAAGACTTATATTACTATAGAAGCTTTCAAATCAATGACCTTAGGTTCCACATTAAGAAACTATAAAAGAAGAGTACGTTATACTCAAAATAAGTCAAAGAAAAAATATAACTAGAACAAGAGGGAAAAAAACAAAGATACAAAACCCAATAAAACAATACTGGTGAAACCAAATGTTGGTTAGTTCTGTAATTTATCTAGCCCGATGAAGCAAAGAGGTGTGGGACAGCTGGAGCGGCTGGAGGGAGGCAAAGAGAACCAATATAAATTACCACTAATACAAATAAAAGTCATGACTATAGATCGGCAGACACTATGAAGAGATAAGTTATTCTTGTGAACAACTTTATACCTATGAATTTGACAACTTATATTAAAAAGACAAATTCATTGAGTGACATAAACTACCAAAGCTTAAGAATAAATAGCCAATCTAAATAGTCCTATATCTATTATAAAAATTAAATTTGTAGTTACAAGCCTTCCTGCAAACAAAACCCCAGATCTGGATGATTTCACAGATGAATTCTATCAATCACTCATGAGAGAATTACTATCAATTCTACACAATCTTTCTCAGAATTTTAATCGAGGCAGGTGGATCACTTGAGGTCAGGAGTTCGAGACCAGCCTGGCCAACATGGTGAGACCCTGTATCTACTAAAAATACAAAAAATTAGCCAGGTGTGGTGGTGTCCGCCTATAATCCCAGCTACTCGGGAGCCTGAGGCACGAGAATCGCTTGAACCCAAGAGGCAGAGGTTGCAGTGAGCCAAGGCTGCACCACTGCACTCCAGCCTGGGTGACACAGTGAGACTCTGTCTCAAAAAAAAAACAAAAAACAAAAAAAAAATTAATGAAAGGAACATTTCAAAACCCATGAGTCAACAATATCATGGTAACAAAATCAGAAAACCATTTCAAAGAAAAGAAAACTACAGCCAAATAACCATCGTGAACATAGACACAAAAACACTTAATATATACCAAATTAAATCCAGAAACATATTAAAAAACAAAAAAAGACATCATGACCAAGTTGGTTTTATCCCAGGAGTGCAGGATTTGCTCATCAATAAAAAAAAAAAACTCAAATAACATAATTCCCCATATCAGCTGACTAAAAATGAAAAGCCACATGATGATGTCAAAAGATACAGAAAAAGCATTTGCAAAATTCAAAAATATTCATTATAAAAGCTCTCAACAAACTAGAAATAGAATTTCCTCAACCAGATATTCATAAAAGGCATCTATAAAAAACCTATAGCTAACATCATACTTAATGGTGAATGACTGCATGGTTTCCACACTAAGGTCATAAATAAAGCAAAGATGTTCTCTCTGACTACTTCTATTCAGTGTTATCATGGATGCTCAACCAAATGCAAAACAGGAAGAAAAATGAATAAATTAAAGGCATAAAGATTGGAAAGGAAGATGTAAAACTATCTCTATTCACAAACCTCATAATCATCTACACGCAAAATCCTAAGGAATCTACCCAAAACTTCTAATTTAATAAAGAATTTTACCAAATTCTCAGGATTTAAGATCAATATACACAAACATATTACATTTATTTATACTGGCAAAGAACAATTGAAACAATAAATTAAAACTAAAAAGAATATCATTTATAATACAAAAAGATGAGATACAAAGTAGTAAGTACATCTAAATATTTGTAAAGTGTATACTCAAAACTACAAAACATTGCTAAGATTAAAAAATAATAACAAGAGAAAAGAAAAACCTAAGTAGATACGGACATTTACCATATTTAAGTATGAGAAGATGTCTTGGTCTTCCAAATTCATCTTTCACCATCCTAATCAAAATTGTGCCTGGCTTTTTGTTAGAAAAATCACAAATTGATTATAAAACGTATATGGAAATTCAAAAAGCCTACAATAGCCAAAACAAATTTGAGACTGAAGAACAAACTTGAGAGGCCCTAAACTACCAGATTTTATGACTTACAAGGAAGCCACAAAAATCAAGACAATATGTCATTACCATAAGAATAGACATACACATTAACAGAACATAATAGAAAGTCCAAAAATAAACCCACACAAATAAACCCACATAAATTATAAAACAAATCAACAGATGATCAATTGATGTGAGACAAAGGTGACAAGATAAATAATGGAGAAAGAACAGTATTTACAACAACAGAAACAACCACACAGCCACATGAACTTTTATCCTTACTTTATATCATATGCAAATATAAGGGTTAAATCTGCAAAACCTCTAAGAAAAAAATCTTTTCTTGTCTTGGATTATGCAAATATTTTTTAAGTAAGCCACAAAAGGACAAGAAAAAACATCAATAAATTAGACTTGTACAAAATTAATATGCTATTAAGAAAATGGAAAGACAAACCGGAGCCTGAAGAAAAATATTTGCAAATTGTATATCTGATAAGACTTGCACCCAGAATATATAAAGAACTCTCACATCTTAATTAAAAATATAAGCCATTTTTAAATTGACAAATGATCTTAACAGATATTTCAAAAAAAGATATAAAAATGTTCTGTAAGCACATGGAAAAATACTTAATATCATAAGGCATTCAGAAAACATAAACGGAAACCACAGTAAGCTACCACTATCCATCTACTAGATTCAAATCAAAAAGACTGACAACACCAAGTATGGAAGAGGATGTAAAACAACTGGACCTTTCACACATTTCTTATATGAACACAAAGTGACACAGCCACTTTAGAAAACAATCTGGCAAATTTGTTATAACAGGCACTAAACACACATTTACCCACAGGTAGGTCTCAGCACTCTCAGTACCCAACGGAAATGAAAACATAGGTTTATGCATTTTTACTAAAAATAGTGTACAGATGGAAACATCCCTACTGGAAACAACTACAAACAACAGATTCCTGCTTAATTCTAGTTTCTTCACTTTACTTAATAAAAAAAAATAACTGTGTAACCACTGTAAATGAAGCACTACACTAGATCACCACTTTTTTGCCTTTGCTCCCTTCCCACTGCAGCAGATGATCTTTTTAGAACATAAAATAAATTATGTCACTCCCCTAGCCTAAAGTCTTTCAAAGGCTTCCCACTGCTCTTGTAACAGAATCCAAACTGTTTCTCACAGTCGACAAAACCTGAATAAATCTTACTCATGTCTACCTCACCAATGTAATCATGTTACTCTCCCCTTTGCTCATTAAAGGATCCAATCACTCAGATTTTAGTTGATTTCTAAATAGGCACAGTTTCTCCCAACTCCCAGGCCTTTTGCTCACTGTTCCTTCTTTCTAACATGCTCTTAACTGGCTCTTAGCAGGACTGACTCTCTCTTATACTTCTCAGTTTGAGTTGCTGCCTCTTCAAAGAGGCATTCACTGACTACACTACCTAAAATACCGTATGTCTCCATTATTCTGGATAAAAATACATTATTTCATTCCTAGCACTACATAATCTATACTTGATTTGTGTGTATATAATCTGTCTCCCATTAAAATAAATAAGTGTGTGTGTGTGTGTGTGTGTGTGTGTGTGTGTATAAACATACAAGCTGAAGGACGGCGGAGCTTGTGTTGTAGCTCTGCACTCCATTATATACCCTAGTACCTGCCTCAGTGCCTGATAGATAACAGTTTGCAACTGTCATGCAAGAAAATGTCCCCTCCAAAACGGGACTCAACAAATGAGTTGTCAAATGTCCAAGATATCCAAGTTGCTGATGAATTAATTACTACAATGTATACATCCCAGTTAGATGTAATACTCAGATTCTAACAAAATAATAAACTCCATTTTTACCATAAAACTTAAGTCGCTTTACAAGTTATCCTCATCATTTTAACATGTATGTGTATATATGTATACACACACTATGTATACATATATCTACATACGCACACATACACATATGGCAAAAAAATTATAGAATATAATTACAAAGAAATAAACTCAATCACATCAAAGTGTAACTCACAAAAGTTACATGAGAGTTAACATGCACATCATTTCTAACCTTTTATATCCTAATTGTAAACAATACTTGAATATCTGGGGTTTTAAGAATTAAGTGCTTTGATATAAAACATAACTTTATTCTAGTTATTTGCTTCAATTCTAATGCAACTGTGTAATGAATGACTTTCAAATGAATGAATAAAAGATAAAGATTATATGAGAAAAACTAATATCTATATTCCTTTTTTATCTGAATCTCAAAATTCAGCCATAATTATAACTGCACTTTGTGAAATAAAATCTGCCCACCTGAATCACTGTTATACATAATGTTAAATGAGGTTATTATGTAAGTTCTCAAATAGAGCACACTGAAGAGAGTATTTTTATATTATGAATATAACTCATAATATAAAAAGTTATTGTTTCTAGACGTTTTAAAATGCAGAATTTAAATATATACTAAAATATTTTTGTAATTATTCCTAATCTTCATAATGTTTTTCTGAAGGCTAATTTTCTCATTATTTTTGTTTTTCAAAAATAATGACTATATGACTTGAATTAAATAATATTTCATTATTGTATCATGCAATATTATCTTACTTGTTATAGTAATGTAATGCTTTAGTCCACATAAAAGAAAACTGACAATATTAAAAAAAAAAAGGAAAGTAGTTGTATATACTGTTTGTTAGCTTTTGTTGAAGATATCTGGGATGGAACACAGAACTATGCCAGGCAGTTTCAAAATCCCTCTTTTTTGCCTCCTCACATCTTCCTATGTCACCACTCAATACCACTGCCAAATTCACCTTCCTAAAACACCACTTAGATCACAATACTTAGTTTCTCAATAACTCATTATTAAATGAGTTTTATGATCTGAATAGCTACATTATTTCAATTATCTTATTATCTGAAATCCTGTAATAGCTTCTCACAGAACTACTAACCAGATTCAAATCAGATTCAATGGGGTTAAATGGAAAGAGATCTAGGCCCCTGCTTTGTGTGTGTTTTTTGTTTTTTGTTTTTTTTTTTCAGATCTCGTTGCTTTTTGTTGAGAAGGGAGGCGGCAAGGCAAGAGCACGATGCTGAAGCACTGGAGAGTGGAGCTCTGGGGTCAGTGCTGGATCAGAGGCAAGAGGAGGTGATGATGCGGCCCTGTCCTGAGTGACACCAACCCCTCCCCAGTACTACACCTGCAGCTGTGTCCTGGGCTTCATTGCCTGCTCCATCTTCTTGCAGATGAGCCTGAAGCCAAAGGTCATGCTGCTGACAGTGGCCCTGGTGGCCTGTCTCGTGCTCTTCAACCTCTCCCAGTGCTGGCAGTGGGACTGCTGCAGCCAAGGCCTGGGCAACCTCACTGAGCCCAGTGGCACCACCAGGTAGGGCCCCGCCCCTGTCCCCACATTGGCCTGTTTGTCTGGTGTCTGCTCGCACCAAGAAGCTTCTGTGTTTGCAGGGAGTAGGCACCTTGCAGAGTGGGGCTGGCAGATGGCCTGGCTTTCATCTCACAGTAGGGACTGAGGCTTGCCCTGGTCCCAGTAGACCCCTGCTTTTAAGTAAAGATTCTGCTAAAACCTTTTAGCAGAAGTACATTAGTTTAGTGAGCTAGGTACATCAGTTTACTTCTTCTCCAAGCCCCAGTTTCCAGATCTTTAAAAAATAATATTCATCAAAATTATATGACCTCTAAGGTCTTCTGGTTCTATGATGCCAAAGTAGTACAATAATCTACTAAGAAGACAACTGTGAAGTATGCAACAACTTTGGCATCAGAGTACATAATGAATTTAGAAACTGAAGGCCTAAAAGTGGTAAAAATAAAACAAAAAAAATGTTTTAAGACTGCAAGTATGGCACAAATAGATTGCAAAAATTACCAGATGAGGTAAAGGAAAAAGAGAAGATTCACTTGTTCAAAACTTCTGTTTGAGAGAAATAAAAAATACGTGACTAGAACAACAAAATAATGTTCTCTGGTCCCTACAATTCACAGAACCTGCTTGAGATGAAAAAAAAGTTTTTTTGCTAATAACAGGAAAGGAATGTAACTTCCCAAATAACTGTGTTTATATCCTAATGAGAAGGTGTTTACAAAAATTTCTATTTTAAAAAGCTTTCAACAAAAATTAAAAGCAGCAAATAATAACAATAAATGGGTCAGGCATTTAACTCATGCAGTTGAGAATTTCTAAAAAGCAAAACTGAGTAAATAAAAAGAAATTATACATGTTAAAGCAGAATTTAATGGATCAGAAAATACAAAGATTAAGTGAGTCACAGGAGAAAAAAGAATGACATATATGACCCTGAGACAAAAGGAAAAAAAAGAACTGAAAATTAAAAACTAAAAGCAAAATGTAGCAAACAGATTTTTCTTATAAAATACATGTTTAGGCAGGGCACAGTGGCTCACGCCTGTAATCCCAGCACTTTGGGAGGGCAAGGCAGGTGGATTACTTGAGGTCAGGAGTTCAAGACCAGCCTGGCCAACATGGTGAAATTCCGTCTCTGCTAAAAATAGAAAACTTAGTCGGGCATGGTGGCACACACCTGTACCCAGCTACTCGGGAGGCAGAGGCAGGAGAATCGCCTGAACCTGGGAGGCAGAGGTTGCAGTGAGCCAAGATTGTACCACTGCACTCCAGCCTGGGCAACAGAGTGAGACTCTGTCTCAAAAAAAAAAAAAAAAGATACATGTTTAATTCATGCTAATAAATGTGTATAAAGGAAAAAGAAACTAAAGTGAAATATGTCCGAAGTGTATCTCTGAGCTGTGGGCTTATAAATCTTTTCCATTTATCTTTATATTTTTTCCTATTCCACAAATGTTGTAAAATGAATATTTTACAATCAGAGGGAAAACAGTAAGTTTCTAGGGGTGGGGGCTAGATATATCTCTCAGGGTTGGGTTATATACAAACACTGGACTATAAACTTCTAATGATAAGTTCCACATTGGTCTTGTTGACCATTCTATGAGAAGCACCTAAATAGTATGCACTGAAATATTTGAAACTATTATATATCTATTAAGCAAGTATTTCATATCATTTGTGTGATGTCAGTATATTTGTAAGTAGCTTTAAAATAACATTTAAATATTTAGTTTTCAACCATCTACCCCTTATAGTCTATTAACTATCTATTTGATAAAAGAATTCTTACTAACTCTTCCACAAAAATAACCTATCCCTAAAGTACACAATCAGGAGCCAACCTAATGCCATTCAATTCTCGAACTCTAGTTCCACTCCATAATATCCTAAGCAGTCTCTTACTTACAAAATTTCTTTTTTCAATAATGTAGAAATTATCAAGTTTCTAATAAGAACATAAAATAAAGGCTAATTAAAAGAAGGTGACTGAGTCCAGGAAGGCACTAATTAAAGATGATATACAGCCAGGTAAAAAAGAACAATTCACAGGCACAAGACTATATAACCATTGTTTTATTTTCAAATGTTATACAAAATATACTTTACTGAACTATAATTGATCATTAATAGTGGCACAGTCTTGATTTGGAATAACTTGGAAATAAATCCCAACCCTGTCACTTACTAAATCCATAATTTGGCATGGAACTTTTCAGAATAACACTGCCTATCTCACAGGATAGCTGCAGGACTAAAGACTCTACCACATGTAAAGTACTCAAAAGTGACTCACTTAGGCTATTTACTTGGTATGGCTTGAATGTGTTCCCACAAAAGACATATATTGGAAACTTAATCCCCAATACAACATTGTTGGGAGATGGGTCCTAAAGAGAGGTGATTAGGCCATGAGGGTGGAGCGAGTTGATTAATGCCACTATCATGAGAGAGGGCTCCTTATCAGAAGAATGGGTTCCCTATAAAAGGATGACTTAGGCCCCCTCTTGCTCTCTCTCCCACCCTCTATTTGCTCTTCTGCCATGGGATGACACAGCAAGAAGGCCCTGATGAGATGCCAGCACCTTGATATTGGACTTCCCAGCTTCCAAAACTGTGAGCCAATAAATTTCTGTTCATTACCAATTACCCAGTCTGTAGTATTCTATTATAGTGGCATAAAATGAACTTTAAAAGTACTCAATAAATTTAAGTTGCTTTATTTTTCCAGTATGACATGGGCAGCCAGAACTAAATACGGAGGAAAACTTACTGGGAATAATATCTATGACTTCAACTTCACTGGCACTATGCACTGATAGATATAAATGGCAAGTGATTAATACTGCTAAATATCAGAGCAATACTGTATTAAAAATTAAAAAAAATTATAGATAGTAAAAAATCACAAAGAATGTTTTGGATAGTCATAAAATTTAGTTATTTCCTTTATCATACAACTGCAATAGCACACCTGTGAGTAATTAAGCTTAAGTAAAATATCAAGTAGCCTAAAATGAATATTCCCTGAAATGAACATACATACCTAAACTTAGCTTCCATAAATATGTTTTAGAAATTCTCAGGAGTAGTACGAGATCATTATGTAGTTCAAATGTGAACTACCAACTATGGGCATTGCTTCTGTTTTCCATAATCTATAGCTTAAACTATATATAGAAATCAATATCAAAACATTTTTGCTAGCAATAAGATTTGCATTTGAATGTCATATTTATATTCACTAACATTAATAATTCTGTTTATATCAATATTATATCCATATCAAACACTTGTTTTTACTGTTTGACAACTAAGTCACAGCAAGTAATAGCAAGAATTTGTATATTATAGTATTCAAGGTGTGGTTAGTAAATTACTTATTCATTTAAAAGTCTTGAGATGGATCTAATTAAACTTTCTCAATTTATAGATGAGAAGGTGAAATTATCTCAGTGCTCTTCTACAATCCATTTCCCAGATCTATTTCCTTTTCCATTTACTATTTTGCTGCTTCTCTTCCCTGCTTAAACTTACAGGACCTCCTCCACCATTCTTACTCTTATTGATGAAAGGCAACTTTGATATGTTCTATCTATTAACCCTGTAGGGTTACCAAAATAATCTGCCTTCCCTTCTCTTGTAGATGAACTACCCTCAGGACTATATAGAGCCCACCTTCCACCTATGTCCTCTGCCCTCTACATTCCATACCTGTTCCCCTCCTCAAGAAAACTGCTACAAGACTCATTCCTGACCTCTGACCTGCTAGATCATTCGCTTCAGCATGCAAACACAGTAAAATCTATCCCAACTTAAAAAAAAAAAAAATCATTGGCTCCACTTCATCCTTGAGCTACTAGCCCTTTTTTTTAAAGAAATGGGGTCTTGCTCTGTCACCCAGGCAAACATGGCTCACTGCAGCCTCACACTTTTTGGCTCCAGTCATCTTCCTAACTCAGCCTTCCAAGTAGCTAGGACTACAGGTGTGCACCACCACACCCAGCTTACATATATATATATATATTTTTTTTTTTTTTTTTTTTTTTTGGTAGAGACCCAGTCTTGCTATGTTGTCCAGGCTGGTCTTGAATTCCCATTCCCGGACTCAACTTATCCTCCTGCCTTAGATTCCCCAAGCTGCTGGGATTACAGGCACGAGCTACCATGCCTGGCCCATCTATTTTTTTTTTTTTTTTTTTTTGAGACAGGGTCTCCATTGCCCAGGCTGGAATGCAGTGGCACAATCTCGGCTCACTGCAGCCTTGATCTCCCAGGCTCAAATGATCCTCCCACCTCAGCCTCCCAAGTAGCTGGGACTACAGGTGAGCACCACCACACCTGGCTAATATTTGTTTCACTTTTTGTAGAAATGAGGTCTTACTATGTTACCCAGGCTGGTCTTACACTCCTAGCCTCATGTGATCCTCCTGCCTTGGCCTACCAAAGTACTGGGATTATAAGCATGAGCCCCATCTACCTTCTTTATTGAGTCCTCCTCAGCCCTGGACTTATAAAATTTGAATTGTCTCTGATTTCAGTACTTGCATATCTTCTCTATTCACATTCACCCCTAAATGACCTCATTCAATCTCAAAGCTTTTTTAGTATCAACAAGATACTAATAACTCACAAATGTATATATTAACCTCAGACCATTTTGCAGCCTCATATATTTAACTTACTTCTTGTCATCTCCTCTTAGCTGCACAACAGGCATATAAAACTGAACTGGGCCAAGAACAAACTCTTGATCTTCTGCCTATCCCACCTGCAAATTAGATCCTCTAGCGAGCTTTCTAGTTTCACTCAATGGCACTTCCATCCTTCTGATCAGTTAGGCCAAGAACTTAACTCCTGACTTTCTCATGCCCCCACATTCAAATGTCTAGCAAACTGGGTTGTCTGTACCTTCAAAATATATCTAAATTCTGGTCAGTTCTTTCTACTTGCACTGGAGCACCCTGATCTAAAAGAGTATTCCTCCCTTGTCTGTGTTACTGAAAAAATCTCCAGGTGGTGTCTCCGCATCCACCCTCACCACCCAGGATCTGGTTTATTCCGAAATACCAGTTTTAACAGGATCAATGTGAGTGCTAAGCAGATCATGTCTCTCCTCTACTCAAGACACTCCAGCAGCTTCCCAACTCTGTTCTAATAAAATCCAAACTTGTACAGCACTCTACATGATCTGTCCAACCCCCAGAGCTAGGAGCTAATCTACCACCTCATTTCTGCTCCAGCCATACTCTTGCTTGGACAGTGGGACAGCTCATTTTTGACTCGGGGTCTTTATACTTTCTGTTCCCTCTGCCTGATATCCATATGGCTCTCTCCCTTCAGTTAACTCTTCCAATGTCATCTTATCAAAGAGGTTTTCCCTAACTTACCTTACTTGAAACAGCTCTCAACACCCTAGAACTCATTCTATCTTTCCCTGCATTATGCTCTCCACAGAAATTTCCACCTTTTGACATACTATGTATTTCAGGTGTATGCTTTATTTCCTATCAACTGTCCCTAAAATGTAACCTGTGGGAGAGTAGAGAGTTTTGTTGCTTTGTACACTACTATATCTCCAGTATTTGGCACATATTTTCCATTCAATAAATAATGTTTCAATAAATGAATTTAGTCATTCAGCAAATATTTACATAGTCTAATTCCAATGAGCTGGGAATCAGAAAGATGGATAAAACATAAAAACAATACTTGAAGACATCAGAGAGCTACCAAGAAAACTAGGACTGCAAAGGCAGATCAAGAGAGAAAGGAAACCCAGAGATGTAAGCCCAGACTTTAGGCTATTTTCCCTCTCAAGATAAATGCCCACTGTAAAAACAACAGTTGGAGGGCTGAGAACCTGAACAAAGATTTTAATATGCCCATGAAAACAGTGAGACAAAGCTAGGGTTCACAGACTTCCAAGAATTGTTGCAAGTAAGTATACCCAAAAGTAAGGGTTACAAAAAAAGGCCAAATATATTAAGTAGAAAGAAGGCAGTAGCAACAGACCATATTGTATGATTCCATTTAAAATATGTAAATCTGTAGATTACTGGACTGCCAGGGGTTGATGAGATGAGGAAATTGGGAGATGAGGGGTTTCTTTTTAATGTAATGGAAGTATTCTAGAATTAAGTAGATGATGATTATACAACATTGTAAATACAGACCTGCATTATGCCCTCTGTATGCATAGAGTCTCTGTGTATGGATTCAAACAACTATGGATCAAAAATATTTGGGGAATAAATGGATGACAGTGTCTGTAATGAACATACACAAACATTTTTCTAGTCACTATTTCGTAAACAACACAGTATAACAACTATTTACACAGCATTTACATTGTATAGGCCATTATAAGTAATCTAGAGATTATTTAAAGGATATGAGAGGATATGCATAGGTTATATGTAAATATTAAGCCATTTTCCTTAAGGGATTAGAGCATCCGTAGATTTTGGTATCCATGGGAGGTCCTGAAACTAATCTCCCAAGGATACGAAGGGAAAATTGTATACTAAAACCACTAAACTGTATACTTTTAAATAGTTAAAATGGTGAACTATAGGTATTGTGAATTTCATTTCAATTAAAACAAAAACCGATATAGGTAAGTCCTTGCAGAGACCAGGCACAACTTCAAATCATCCCTATTCTTAGTTGGATTGTAACAATCTGTGACTGCCAGGGTCCCAAGCCTATGCACCAGCACCAGCGTAAATCAAAAGTAATCTTCTCTCAAGGAAGATAACAGTATCCAAAGCCTCAAATTGCCTTTACAATTTTTATATACTTTATTCAGACATCAATAAAAAATAGCCAGCCATACTAAATGATTAGAAGTGAATAAAAGCTAAGGAAAGCAACAGACATATAGGGTCCTAGATAATGAAGCAGATACACAAATGACTAGATAATGAAGTTATCAGAACCGGAACATAAAACAATAATTACTAATGTGAAAAACAAGATTGAGGGCTGGGCACGGTGGCACAGACCAGTAATTCCAGCACTTTGAGAGGCCAATGCGGGCAAATTGCTTGAACTCAGCAGTTCCAGACCAGCCTGGGCAACAGGGTAAAGCCCCATCTCCACCAATACAAAAAAAATTAGCTGTGGCACAGTAGCATGCACCTGTAGTCCCAGCTATTCAGGAGGCCGCTGCAGGAGGATCACTTGAGCCTGGGAGGTCAAGGCTACAGTGAGGTGAGATCATGCCACTGCACTCCAGCATGGGTAACAGAGTGAGACCCAGTTCAAAAACTAACAAACAAAAAAAGATTGAAGATTTCAGCAGAAAACAAAAAACCATAGAAGAGTATAAAACATACTTTCCACAACTGAAAAATAAGTGAATTTGATAATTCAATGGTAGGTTTAACAGCACATTACATACAGTTGAAGAAGTAATGAGTGAACTAGAATACACATCAAAAAAATATTCAGTCATATGGACATAGTAAGGACATAAGGATGAAAACAGAGGGGGGAAAAAGGATGTGAAATACAATGAATAGGGCTATCATACCTATAATTACACTTCATGAAGGATAGGAGAAAGAAATAAAGAAGCAGTATTTGAACACAGAATTACAAATAAATTTTCAAGGCCAGTTAAATAAATTAAGCTATAGATACCAGAATCATTTCTGATCTATCATCCATTTCACTAGTACAAAAAAAAAAAATCACATCTACGCACATCAGAGGAAAAGTGCTAAAAATCAGAATTGTTTTAAAAAGTGACGAGAAAAAGATGTATTACCTTCAAAGAAGCAGCAACATATTGTTCGAAAACTGAAATAACAGAAGTCAGATGACAACACAAGTCCTCTACCACAAATACAAAAATCAGCCGGGCGTGGTGGTGCATGCCTGTAATCCCAGCTATTCGAGAGGCTGAGGCAGGAGAATCCCTTGAATCCAGGAGGTGGAGGTTGCAGTAAGCCAAGATCGTGCCACTGCACTCCAGCCTGGCCTGGGCGACAGAGTGAGACTCTTTCAAAAACTTTAAAAACCTAGGAAAGAAAATAACTGCCAACTGTTATTCTATATCTAGGAATATATCCTTTAAACGTGAAGGAAAAATTTAAAAATTGCAGAGAAAGAAAAAGAGACTGTAAAAAGTAGATTTCCAACAAAGAAAATACTAAAATCTATGTTTCAGGCAGAAAGTAAATGAGCCCAGATGGAAGCTTAGACATGCAGGAAGAAATAAAGGCTAGAAAAAGGAAAAACACATGGATAAATCTAAATAAATATTTACTATGTTTATCAATAACAATGATGTCCAGAAGAGCTTTAAAAGATGGAAAAGATTGAAATATATCAAAAACAATAGCACTGAATTTGGGAGAAGGATAAATGAAATTAGTGTTTGAAGATCCATGAATTGTCCAGAAAATGATAAAAGCATAAATTTATTTTACCCTTTAATAAATCAAACATGCATGTTATAATATCTAGGGTTACCACTAAAAGAATAGCAAAATAATAATTTTTAAGGTTAATAAAGGGGGATGCTGAATAAAAATAAAAGACATGTACATCCAAAAGTAGTGGGAAAAAAAAAGAAAAATGTACTGAACCGACATGACAAATAAAAAGCTACTTGGTAATATGGTATGTTTAAATTCAAACACGTCAATAATTACACGTAAAGAGACTAGATCCTCCAATTTAAAGACAAGAATTGGCAAACTGGACAGATAGATATATACATTTTTAAATACATATACTTTTTTTAAACAAAAGATCAACCACATGCAGCTTATAAGAAATGAAGAAATACACCTTATACCTAAGGAAAACTACAGAATGTAACCCATGGAGGCTATGAAATGGTTCCTGTCTCTTCCAAGAGTTTAAAATGTGCAAAGTAATTCATAAACACAAAACAAAAAAGGGAAGCCTAAAATAATTATGCATACACATATCTGGAAGTATAAACTCTTTTCTAATCTCTGTCTTTTGCCTAACTTATTCTCATTTTTCAGGTCTAAATATGTCACTTCCTCTGGTAAGCTATCCTTGACTCCTCCTTAACTAGTTAACTGAATTAAGTGCTCCAGCTAGGTGCTTCCATACCATCATAACAATTATCAAGGATACTGTAAGTAACTGTTTCACTTTCTGTCTTCTCCACTAGAGAAGAAATGCTCTAATACCAAGGAATCAATCTCCATTGGGTCAAGAACTACAAAGGGTCTGATATTTTCCCCTACTTGCAAGCTAACAAATTAGCCTGATAGTTCCATAGACAGCAAAAGATCTAAGTTTATAGGGTCAGAGATTAAAGGTTTCATTATTCATTGCACAACAGACATCATGACCTTCATGTTTGTATTGGTCCCCTCTCTCCTCCAAAGTCTCACAGGGTTAAAGCAGAAGCAAGACAGGTGGATGCTGCACACACACAGTGAGTTTGCATCACAGAGAAGGAACCACAAGCTTTGAAAACTCCAGTTTTTTAAAGGAGCTGCCAGCAAACCTGTCCAACCTTTGCCTCAGAGGGAAACATCTTTATTATCATGGTCAGAAAAAAAAAAAAATCTGCCCTGTGCCAAACGTATGTCTGTTTCTCAAGGCTGTTTCCTGCACCAAAATCCCTGAAAAGATAGTCCAGAACAAATGCTAATACAAGACATGCAAAAATGCCATGGGAAATCGTCTACCCAAATACAGTTTACCATTTCACATGTAACAGTATAATGCTTGGCACATAGTTGATAATCAGTATCAACTTAATGCATTATAATATATAATAAATAAGGTAATAAAAAACTGGCAAAATACTAAGTGTCATCATAAAACATTAAATCATGTCTTAATTCTCCTAAGCTTTTAAAAAATAAGACAAAAGCTCTATTTTTATTCTATCATGTGCATAGTTGCATTATGTCTACTTTGGAAATTCACACTGTTCTATTAATATCCTTTTCGATGCTTAAATTCAAATGTCCAGACAAACATTATTTGTTATAAATCCTCTTCTTTTGGATCTTTAACCAGATAGAACCTTCATCTTCATCATGTCATATACCAAGTGGGATTACTATGATCATTTTATTAAGTAGTGGACTTGCTGAAATATATAAGCTAATGCACAGATCGAATAAATGCACTGGTATTTTCTACAGAGAGAAAAATACAGCGATATCCCCAATCCACAAGAACTGCTTCCAAAATGGGATATTAGAGGCTCAAAGGGCATAAATGAAAAAAGAAACTAGTCAAGAGGCAGTAACAAAGTTTGTCAGTGGTAGCAGCATACCAGAGTCTAGTTGTCCAGTGCTTTTTTCCCCCTTTAACTTCCTTTTCAATCACAGCAAACTATTTCAAACATTCAGCAATTTACAAAAGACTTGAAGACCATATGAATGATCTACATTAGAAGACAAAGCATCCAATATAACAGCGTGGCAATTCCTCAAAGACCTAGAGCCAGAAATACCATTTGACCCAGCAATCCCATTCCTGGGTATATACCCAAGGAATATAAATCATTCTATTACAAAAATACATGCACACGTGTGTGCACTGCAGCACTATTCACAATAGCAAAGACATGGAATCAACCCAAATGCCCATCAATAATATACTGGGCAAAGAAAATGGGGTACACATATACCATGGAATACTAATGCAACCATAAAAAGAAACAAGATCATGTCCTTTGCAGGGACATGGATGAAACTGGAAGCCATTATCCTCAGCAAACTAACACAGGAACATAAAACCAAACACTGCATGTTCTCACTAATAAGTGGGAGCTGAACAATGAGAACACATGGACACAGGGAGGGGAACAACACACCCTGTCAGGGTGGGGTGGGAGGAGGGAGAGCATCAGGATAAATGGCTAATGCATGCAGGGCTTAATACCTAGGAGATGGGTTGTTACATGCAGCAAACCACCATGGCACACATTTACCTATGTAACAAACCTGCACATCCAGCACATATATCCTGGAACTTAAAATAAAATTAAATTTTCTTAAAAAAAGACGACAAAGCATCCCACCAAATCTAAATGAGATAAAAATTAAAGTTAAGAAATAAAATGTATATGGATGACAAATTCAGAGTGTAATGTTCCCAAACTACATGGGAACATATAAACAATCACAAACTTGATGCAATTAAAACCATTTAAATTATTTCCATATCTATGAACTGAAATGGAATTTTTATTTAGAGATCTCTTTATCCTTCCTAAAATCAAATGTGTGCACATTAAAAGTCACCTAGTATCTTGGGGGAGACAGGCTGGGCAGCTATTTGTCTAGTTCATGTTTCATCCTTTTACTACTTGGGCATTTCTTGTAAAAAGCATATACCTGCATTTTCTTTTTCCCACATTATAACCTCAGTCACACACATACCCTTTTTTTCTTTTTTTAAGATGAGGTATCATTCTGTTGCCCAGGCTAATGCAGTGGCATGATCATGGCTTGCTGCACCGCATAATCAATTCTCTTACCTCAGCCCCCGTGGAGTAGCTGGGCCTACAGGCACACACCAGCACACAGAGCTAATTTTTATTTTTGGTTTTTGTTTTGTAGAGATGAGGTTTCACCATATTGCCCAGGCTCATACTATTTGTTTTGATTATTAATATATCCAACTTTTTACCATCTTTATGTTTTCTGTTAATTCAAGTTTTTCTATGCATAATTTTCTTCTTTCTTGCCATCTTTGGATTGAGTGTGTGCATTCTTCGTTCATTGTACTGTGGCTGGAGAGCGCTCTCTTATTATCCCTGTTCTATGAAATTTACTGAGGTTTTATTTGTTGGCTTACGGTATGTACCTTGCACAACCAACACTTCAAACGTTGAAGGAACTGGGCTACAAAGTTTTGCCTCACCCGCCATATTCACCTGACCTCTCGCCAACTGACTACCACTTCTTCAAGCATCTCGGCAACCTTTTGTGGGGAAAGTGCTTCTACAACCAGCAGGATGCAAAAAATGCACTCCAAGAGTTCATGGCATCCCGAAACACATTTGTATACTACAGGAATAAACAAACTTATTTCTCATTGGCAAAAGATGTGTTGATTGTAATGGTTCCTATTTTGATTAATAAATATGTGTTTGAGCCTAGTTATAATGATTTAAAATTCACCATCTGAAACTGCAATTACTTTTGCATCGACCTGATACAATATATTTTTGTGGAGTTTTAATACAGTCATTTTCTAATGCATATGTTTAAATGAGATCATTTCTCTTTAACTATTAGAAGAGGGGACATGGGGACAGAATAGAGCTCCTAGCTTTACTGTTGTTACCAAGAAATATAAAAAAGTAAGAGCCTCTCAAGCATAGCCTCATCTCCAGTACTTTCTAAGATGCATCTTTCCTGGTCATTCACCTATTAGTATTTGGAAGATTTCCCTCCTTTACTCACAGAGTTCCTGCCCTGATGAAATTGTGTTCTATTTCTATAAATTTTTCCTCATTGTAGGACCAAACCTTACTATGTCAGAGAACACTGAAGGCCCAGGGAACCCCTATTCTCTCAGACCTTTCCACAGTCTCCTTGTACCCACAAACTGTATGTAACCTGTAAGCTCCCTACCAACTGCAACTGCTGGTCTCAGATGGGACCCCTGAGCTCCCATTCTGAGGGTACCTTTTTTGGAGGTGAACACTTGTTTGTGGTTTCTGGTTTCCTCAGATCTTAGAATACACCATAGTTTATCTTTCCTTTAACCATTCCTGGTCACTGGCTATTCCCCCATAATTCTTGCTGCTATCCATTGTTTTACTCATATTCAGTGATACAGGGGATATACTGTCACCTATTTTAATTTTTAATTAACATAATAATTGTGCACATGGGGTAAAGAGTGATATTTCAATGCATACAATGTATAATGATGAAATCAGCGCAATTAGCACATCTATCACTTTCAACATTTTTCACGTCTTTGTGTTGGAAATATTCAAAATCCTCTCTTCTAGCTATTTCAAAATATACAATAAATTGTTAACAATAGTCACCCTACAGTGCTCCTCCTATCTAAATGTAATTTTGTAATTACAAAATTACAATAGCCTTTTACCAATCTCTTCCTATCCTTCCTCCCTTTCCCAGCCTCCAGGAACTGCTATTCTACTCTCTACTACCATGAGATCAACTTTTTTTATCTTCCACATATGAGTGAGAACATGTGGTATTTATCTTTCTGTACCTAGCTCATTTCACTTAACATAATGACCTCCATTCCATCCATGTTGCTACAAATGACAGGATTCCACTTGTTTTTATAGCCGAATAGTATTCCATTGTGCACATATACCATATTTTCTTTATCCATTCATCTGTTGATGGACACTTAGGTTGATTCCACCTTTTGAGTACTGTGAATAGCGCTGCAATAAACATGGGAGTGCAAGTATCTCTTTCATATGTTGATTTTCTTTCATTTGGATATATCCTATGTAGTGGGACTGCTGGGTCATATGGTAGTTCTATTTTCAGTTATTTGAGAAACTTCCATACTGTTCTCCATAATGGTTGTATTAATGTACATTCCTACCAACCATGTATAAGAGTTCCCTTTTCTCTGTATCCTACCCAGCATTTGTTTCTTCCTTCAGTTACCCTAGTTATTATTTTTAATAGAAGTTTGAAGAGATTTAAGAACTACGCCACAAATCAGACACATTGACAAGCACCTATAGTCCCAACTACTCAGGAGGCTGAGATGAGAGGATCACCTGAGTCCAGGAGTTCAAGTTCAACCTCAGAAACATACTAAGACCTCCTCTCTTAACAACAACAACAAAAAACCAACTATGTTATCATTGCTGCCAAGTGTCTCTCAAGGCTTTTTCTTTTTTGAAATTCAAAATTACACTAAAAAACGAAAACAAAAAAGGAAAGTAAAAAAACAAATTTAATTGCTATTGATATTTTTGGTATATCTGCTTAAACTTCTTTAGGTTTTTAAAAAAACAATAATATGTGATGGCATTTTTAATGTAAAAGCATTTATCTATAAAGATAAAGCAAAATTTTCCACTTGACCTTCACACCTCCCCATCTCAACCCCTTCCCCTCTATTTCCTAAAGGATACAGCTATTAAATGCTTGCTCAATCAGTATCCCTGCATTTGTGTATGCTTTTAAAACGTGTGTGTGTGTGTGTGTTATATATTATAAATATATAATCTATATAACATATATAGAGTGAATGTGTGTGTATCTCTTATAATCCATGTAAAATGTTAACAAAGTATCTGGCACATATAAATGCTTAGTAAATTGTAGGTGGTATTATTATAGCAGTTTACATGTAGATTTATTCTTTTCCTAGCCAAGTTTAACATTAGCAAGCAAGCGTATCTACCTTCTCCGAAACAGGACCAGAACCATAGCTTACTATTTTACTGTCCTCTATACTTCCTCTCCCAATTCCCATGTAAATTTTTCAATTATATTTGAATTTAACAGCATGTTTTACTGCTTTCTTTGTGCATCATTACATCCTGTATCCCATTATTTTCTCCTGGTTCATTGCCCTTCTTGCTAGAGTATATCCATTAATAATTCTTTCAGCAATGATCTATGAAAAAGTTTCTGAGTCCCTGTATGCCTGAAATTGTCCTTATGTCTATCTTATTCTAAAATGTTAATGTCTGGATAGGACATTACTAAATTCAAAATTATCTTCCCCTGACCCTTAAAGATATTACTGTACCCAATTTTGCTGCAGATAATCTGTTGATAATCTAAATACATATAAAGGTATGTAGACAGACAGAAGGAAGATAGATACAGACATACCGATGGATGATGGGCATCACAGTTTAGTTTCCATTGTTCTGATTACCAGTGAATGTAAGTACTGTATACTGGTTAAGAGTCTGGGCTTTGAAATAGAATGCCTGTGTTAAAATCCAGACACTGTACTTACTGGATATATAACCTTATGCAAGTTACCTAAACACATAACTGTGTTCAGTTCCAGATCTGTTAAGTGTGGATAATAATAGTGTCTACCTCATAAGGTTGTTGTTGTTAAAGGGAGATACTCAAACAAATGAATTCAAACCCATAAGGCTGAGTCAAAAAAAGAAAAAAAATCACAGAAAAATTCACACACAGGCTTCCACTTTTATAAAGCTTATTTTTTTAAAAAAAAATCACTAATGACAGTAAGCATAAGAACAATCATGGCAAAGCAGGTATTACACAGATTTCAAAGTGAGAACACTCTGCTGAAAGAAGGTGATTTTTAAAAAAGTGGTCTAGAAGCAAAATACCTGGAGAATGTCAAGCTCTTCACTCATCATAAGGTACAGAGGACTCGTGAGAACAAAAAGCACTTAGATTTCAGGTAAGGGGGTAAAGAGAGTATTGGGGGAGAGCTGTGAGAAAACAAAATTTTTTTATTGAAAAGGAGCCAAAGGATAAATGTTTGAGGTGATGGATACCCTATTTACCCTGATGTGATTACTACACACTGTACACCTGTATCAAAATATCTAAAGTACTCCACACATATATTCCCCATATGATATACCCACAAAAAATTTTAAAAATATATTTATTGACTGACCAAACAATAGAACAAAAGAAGGATTCTTACCCCAATTTTGTTTGTTATAAATATTTATAATATGTCTCTACTTCTACCATAAGGATATAAGCTTGGTTAGTTGTTGAGGGAAGTCAGGGACCCCAAACGGAGGGACCAGCTGAAGCCATGGCAGAAGAACATAAATTGTGAAGATTTCATGGACACTTAGTAGTTCCCCAAATTAATATTTTTATAATTTCTTATGCCTGTCTTTACTGCAATCTCTGAACATAAATTGTGAAGATTTCATGGACACTTATCACTTCCCCAATCAATACCCTTGTGATTTCCTATGCCTGTCTTTAATCTCTTAATCCCGTCATCTTCGTAAGCTGAGGAGGATGTATGTCGCCTCAGGACCCTGTGATGATTGCGTTAACTGCACAAATTGTACAGCACGTGTGTTTGAACAATATGAAATCTGAGCACCTTGAAAAAAAGAACAGGATAACAGCAATGTTCAGGGAAAAAAGAGAGATAACCTTAAACTCTGACTGCCGGTGAGCCGGGCAGAACAGAGCCATATTTCTCTTCTTTCAAAAGCAAATGGGAGAAATATCACTGAATTCTTTTTCTCAGCAAGGAACATCCCTGAGAAAGAGAATGCGTCCCTGAGGGGAGGCCTCTAAAATGGTCGCTTTGGGGGCGGCTGTCTCTTACGGTCTCAGCTGTGGGATGAAATAAGCCCCCGTCTCCTGCAGCACTCCCAGGCTTATTAGGATGAGGAAATTCCCACCTAAAAAATTTTGGTCAGACCAGTTGTCTGCTTTCAAACCCTGTTTCCTGATAAGATGTTATCAATGACAATGCCTGCCTGAAACTTCATTAGCAATTTTAATTTTGCCCCAGTCCTGTGGTCCTGTGATCTCACCCTGCCTGCATTTACCTTGTGATATCTTATTACCTTGTGAAGCACATGATCTCTGTGACCCACACCCTATTTGTACACTCCCTCCCCTTTTGAAAATCACTAAAAACTTGCTGGTTTTGTGGCTTGGGGGCACATCATGGAACCTGCCAACATATGATATCTCCCCCGGATACCCAGCTTTAAAATTTCTCCCTTTTGTACTCTGTCCCTTTATTTCTCAGACCGGCCAACACTTACAGAAAATAGAAAAGAACCTATGTGAAATATCGGGGGTGAATTTTGCCCAATAGTTAGTTACATGCCTTTAACAAGTTTACATAAAAAAAAAACCTCATAAGCCACTGGCACTCTGAAAAAGGTACTATGATGCATTTCATTGGTTTGATTATAATAAGGTCTCTTGTAAAAATTGTCACTAAGCAAAAAATAACATAACTCTGGGCTACTAGAAAATCCTTCTTAGTTCTTCATAAGTACAACAAACAAGCACCTAACAGTAGAAGTAAATTGGACATGCTGCCAGAAATTACAACAATGAATGCAAATTGGAATACTAGCTTCATAGTTCTCAGCCTCAAAAGTGAGAATCTTAAAAGGTAAAAAGATTTTGGTATGACAGTTTCAGTAACACTTGGTTGGGAAAAGACTGGTAAAAATACAAAGCATAACTTTATTCTTAGTTTTTCCTAAAAATGAATTATTATGCAAAAATATAAGGGATATCATGCCTGTAACTCATAAATTACTGACATTACACAGCATAAATATTTTTAAACAACTACATTTACATGTAAGAGTTTTTGATATATTAGCTTGCTGGTCTAGAAGCAAAATAATTACCATTTTGGGAAATAATAATAAGGAAGAATGAGTTCATATATCAATGTGCAATGGAATCAAAGTATCTGCATTTTAAAACTGAAAAAGACGTTACAAACCATCTATTCGAATTGTTCCCTCATGGAGAGCCCAGCTAGGCTTTTATAGAGTCAAATGGATACTGTTTAAACTACTTTAAATATTTCAAAAAGTATCACATATCATATTCTTGAGAACTAGAACTACATGAGCTAGGTGAAACATCATCTTTTATTCTTCACTGACTATAAAGGTAATGTTGTTAATCTAGTTATCTCACTGGAAAACAAAGTCATATTTATTTAATAGAAATAACAGTATAAACTGGAGAAGAAGGTAAGGTAAGAAATAATTTTAAAAATTAAATGTTGGCAATCATGGAATCCCTACACCAAGGTAAAAACTAAGCTAACAGACAGGTAGAATATTCAAATTTCCTGACTAATCCAGTGATCTTGCCTACCTCCACACTACTTTGAATACAGGACATAAATAATAGATTTAACAAATGTCAGATGTTTACAATAGTGACCATGGAGCAATGAGATTACTGGCAATTTTTCATTTCTTCGTCACATATATTTTTAAATGATTTGCAATGAGCATGTATACTATTTACTTAACACATAATACATACATTAATCAAAACATACACACACATGCACATACACATTTAATAGTGAGTCTTCCTAAAACAAAATCTGGTAATGTACAACTCATGTTCAGAAATATGATTTTCCCATGTTTCCTTTTCCATTCACATGATCTTGGAGTATGTTTCCTCATTTATAAAAAGAAGATAATGGATGGTTCTTACATTACGTTTCACTAATTATTGCTGGGACCACTCAAAAGATAGATGTAAAAGTAAATCTATTATAAATCACTTCTAAAAACCAAGGTAATTTTGATTATAGTATAAATTCTATCATGTTGACAATTATATATACACACACACACACACACACAAACGCAGAGGTGAAAAGCCCAACTCCTCTGACTACCATTTCAGATATTAGCATTCAATCAATATTTATTAAACCCTAATATTGGCGAAAGTTCTATATAAGGTGGCAAGTATCTACCATGGGATGTAAAATAAATATGAATGTAAAATAAATAATAAAGACTCTATCAACAGTTTTCTAAAAATTTTATGCAATTTTATATTTATATAACAAGATTTATTTAATTATTCAGGATTGCTTTTCCAAGTAGCAAGCAACTTTTTAAGCTTTACAGTAATAATCACGCTTTGTGAAGTAACAAGGTTGTAATTTGCACATTCAAGATGGTATTATATAGCAAATCTACTAGATTAGGAATGGACATAGGCCTAGATCCCAATTCTGACACAATTTCAAATTAGTATTGTGATCTTGGGCAAGTCATTTAATTTCTCTAAGGTAGAATCCTTGCTTTTCCAAGCTTCAACAGCTACAAGTTAACAAATGCTCAGGCTCTGAGCTAATTCTGGTCAAGCCCAGCAGAATATCTAAAGGCTCACGTCCCATTAGCAGGTAGGACTGAGAATTCATCTTTCTGCCTTATGCTCTAATTCAGATATTCTGGGACTAAACTTTTAACCTGTTAAATAAAATTTGCAGGAGGCCATTGATTTGGACTAGGCTCCTGTACTGAGCCCAACAGACCAAACTAATATGAAGTCATTCATGCTGAATGAAACTTGAGCGTGTACTCATGTAACAAAAAGCTGAGTTTATTAGTTACAGCATCTGAGCTTCAGTCAACTGTTGACAGTCAGCTGATTAAAGTGAGACAAAACACCTAGCTGTAACCAATTAAGTTGTATTTTTTGCCCCACTCTGTTTTCTGTCCATAAATGCTAGGTGAACAGGTAGCAGACAGTTCTTGGAACCTGTTCTAGTTCTGAGGGCTGCCTAATCGCAAATCATTGTTATTGGGTTTTTTGGTTTGTTTGTTTGTTTTTTGCTCAGGCAACCTCTGATACAGTTAAACATGCTTAAAGTTTTTCTTTTTTTTTTTTTCTTGAGACAGGGTCTCTCTCTGTCACCCAGGCTGGAGTGCAGTGGCACAATCTCAGCTCCTGCCTCAGCCTCCTCAGTAGCTGGGACTACAGGTGCATGCCACCATGCCAGGCTCATTTTCTTTTGTATTATTCATACAGATGGGGTTTCACCATGTTGGGCAGGCTGGTCTCAAACTCCTGACCTCAAGTGATCCTCCTGCCTTGGCCTCCCAAAGCTCTGGGATTACAGGCATGAGCCACCACACCCAGCCAGTTTTTCCTTTTTAATATCCTTAATGCTTACTTGGTTTACCTAGTTGTGGAAAATGGGCTTTTACCTTTGTTTCCTGAGCTAACTCTATTCCTCTTGCCAGAAGGTCGGGGCAGAGAGAACCTAGGACTGAGGTCCCAACCACCCAACAAGCTCTCAGCAGTCCTCTCACTTCAAATGTGTGCATTCATTTCCAGCCACTGACTGACCTTGCATTTCAATGTATAATAATTCTTTGAAATCATTAAGCTATCAACTATTCAAATACGAACATTATCATTTGCCCATAATACCTACCATGTCAGATACTTCAGAAAGCAGACCCAACCAAAAACCATCCATATGCACCAGAGTCTCAGAAAAAAGATGACTTGGACTTCCAGCCATCTGCCAAGATTCAGAATTAGCAACTTTAATATTTTAGCTGAATTCCCTGTTGTATGAGGTCCCTTCCTATGCCAACTTATCAACGAGTTACCTGGTGGTCACAGTTTACAGGACTAGTTATAATGAGTTTTATTGCTCATACATAACAGTAAAGGTAGGATTTTCTCCATATTCAGGAGATTTAAAAAATTAATGATAAAAATATGGTAAATTGTATCTGAAAAATAACCATTAAAAGTAGTTACATACATAGGAGGAAATATCAATAAATAGATATTTTCCTATTTTCTTAAAAGGTCACCAAGGACGCATCATCAACACTCTCAATTGCTGGAATATTCCTATGTCTGTCTCACTCTTAACTGTCAATATGTTTTTCCTTTCATTTGAAATAAATCTCCCCTATTTAAAGCTATATTTTAATTTTCCCATTCATTTATTAAAACAACTGATTAGTATAAACTCGTTCCACACAATTAAAATTAATGTAAGGCATCCCTTTGAATTGAATTATTTCATATAAACCACTAAACTTCATTTATTTACTTTTTTCTTATAGAACTTTTTTTTTTTTTTTTTTTTTTTTTTGGAGACAGAGCCTTGCTCTGTCACCCAGGCTAGAGTGCAGTGGCATGACCTCGGCTCACTGCAACCTCTGCCACCCAGGTTCAAGCAATTATCCTGCCTCAGCCTCCCAAGTAGCAGGGATTTCAGGCACCCACCATCACACCTGGCTAATTCTTGTATTTTTAGTAGAGACGGGGTTTCACCATGTTGGCTAGTCTGGTCTTGAACTCTTGACCTCAAGTGATCCACCTGCCTCAGCCTCCCAAACTGCTGGGATTACGGGCATGAGCCACCATGCCCAGCCCCTTATGAAGCCATTTTTTATAGTTTTAGGTAATCTTTTACTGTTTCTACATATCTTTTCAAAAGAACCATAATCAAAATTGAGCTAAAATAGGGAAAAAAATGTACAGGGTAGAAATACAGTATTTCTTACAAATGAAAATTTTTGTAACAGACTAAGTGCATATTGGACATAATGTTCTGCACTATAGCTCATTTCAGGGATAGACATTATAGCCTGTAGGCACTACTCTATGTTGTAACCAGGGGTCATACTCAAACCACGAAAAAGAGTCATCATTTATCTTGGTTATTTAGTTTTGGAGACTAACTTCCTCACTCTGAGTCAGAAATAGAAACTGGTAGGGATAGTCTCCACACTAATCTTTGGCAGTTTATTCCTCACTGAAAATTAGCTGAATGAAATCCTGAATAAGCAATTCATCTCTGGATTTATTCATTCCAGCATTTATTGAGTATCTACTATATGCAAAGGTCTGTAATAGATGCAGAAAATATACCAGTGAACACAAAAATACTGCATTATACATCTTACACATTGTAGCAAGGTTAAACAGATATTCATAAGTAAACAACTATTTGCAACAATGAGAAATTCTACAAAAGAGAAAACGAGGATGCTATTGGTGCATATAATCTTACCAGGAGAGGCCATGAAATAACTGAAAAAATAATATTTCGGCTGAGATCATTAGGATGAAAAGAAAGTATCCAGAGGAAGATGAACGGGAAATGAAGAGGAGAAATTAAAGCAGAAATAACAGGGTCACCAAATGAATAAGCTCTAATAAGATACGATATAAGATGGCTAGTGTGTTTGCAGTATAGATAGCAAAGTGGAGAGAGGAGCGAGTAATGAATGCCAACAGTAGCAGGAGATGAGACTCATTGGAGATCATACAAGGGCTCAGAAGTCACATTAAGAATTTTCAGCCTTGGCCGGGCGTGGTGGCTCATGCCTGTAATCCCAGCACTTTGGGAGGCCAAGGCGGGTGTATCACAAGGTCAAGAGATCGAGACCATCCTGGCTAATAGAGTAAAACCCTGTCTCTACTAAAAAATACAAAAAAAAAAAAAAAAAAAAAAATTAGCCGGGTGTGGTGGTGGGGGCCTGTAGTCCCAGCTACTCAGGAGGCTGAGGCAGGAGAATGGTGTGAACCTGGGAGTCGGAGCTTGCAGTGAGCTGAGATCATGCCACTGCACTCCAGCCTGGGCAACAGAGCAAGACTCCGTCTCAAAAAAATAAATAAATAAAATAAGTATTTCTAGCCTTTACCTTAAAAAAAGCAAGAATAAACACTGAAGGGCACTATTCCCCTCAAATACCTCATTACCAAGTCAAATGTTTAACTCTTATTTATGTATTTCATCCTAGCTCCTTTTCTCCCCATTAAGGGACTACAGATTCCAAAATTATTTGCTTCTTGGTCAGGCGTGGTGGTCAGTTCAAGACCAGCCTGTCCAACATGGTGAAATGCCATCTCTCCTAAAAATACAAAAAAGTAGCCAGGCATGGTGGCATGTGCCTGTATTCCCAGTTTCTCGGGAGGCTGAGGCAGGAGAACAGCTTGAATCCAGAAAGCAGAGGTTTCAATGAGCCGAGATCATGCCACTGCACTCCAGCCTGGGCGACAGAGCTAGACTCTGTCTAAAAAAAAAAAAAAATATATATATATATATAATATATATATATATATACACACACACACACACATATATATACACACACATATACACACACATTTTTCAAACACTTGGTGAAATATATAAATTTAAAAATTCAAAAAACTTGTCAAAAAGACAAGGTTCAGCAGCCAAATACCTGTAAATCAAGGGTAGAGGAAAGCTTAAAAAAAAGGCAGAGAATAAAAGTCATATTACATATAGAAAAACAATGACTGAATGACTACTTTCTTCTCATCAGGAAAAAAAAAAACAACAACCATAAGACAGTGGTACATTTTTTAAATGCTGTCAATTCCAATTCCTACACCCAAAATATATCCTTTAAAAGAATAGTCAAATAAACACATTTTTAAATTTAAAAGAAGAAACGTAAAAGAATTGGTTGCCAGCATGTTTTTTAAAAGTGCTTTTATAAGGTTCTTCAGGCTGTAGGGAAATGATACAAGACGGAAACTTATTCTGGAAGGAACAAAAAGTAAAAGAAATGGCATGCATATTGGTAAACATAGAAGAATATATGTCCTTAGTACATCTTTAAAATACATATGACTGCTTGAAGTGAAAATTATAGTACTATGTAGTGTATATTGATATGATTTGTCTCTGTGTCCCCACCTAAATCTCATGTTGAATTGTAATCCTCGGGGTTGGAGGAGGGGCCTGGTGGGAGGTGACTGGGTCATGGGAGTGGACTTCCCCTTGGCTGTTCTTGTGATAATGGGTGAGTTCTCACAAGATGTGGTTGTTTAAAATTGTGTAGCACTTCCCCTTTCACTCCCTCTCTCCTGCTCTGCCATGTGAAGATGTGCCTGTTTCCCCTTCAACTTCTGCCATGATTGTCAGTTTCCTGAGGCCTCTCCAGCCATGCTTCCTGTACAGTCTGTGGAACTGAATCAATTAAACCTCTTTTCTTCACAAATTACCCAGTCTCAGGTAGTTCCTCACAGCAGTGCAAGAATGGGTTAATACAGAAAATTGGCACTGGAGAGTGGGGTATTGCTATAAAGATCCCTGAAAATGTGGAAGCAGCTTTGTAACTGGGTAATGGGCAGAGGTTGGAACAGTTTGGAGAGCTCATAAGACAGGAAGACCAAGGAAAGTTTGGAACTTTCTAAAGACTTGTTAAACTGTTGTTACCAAAATGCTGACAGTGATATGGCCAATGAAGTCCAGGCTGAAGTAGTCTCAGATGAGGAACTTATTGGGAACTGGGGCAAAGATCACTTTTGTTAACCATTAACAAAGAGGCTGAAGGCATTCTGCGCCTGCCCTAGAGATCTGTGGAACTTTGAACTTGAGAGATGATTTAAGATATCTGGCAGAAGAAATTTCTAAGTAGCAAAGTGTTCTTCAAGATGTGGCCTGGTTGCTTCTAACAGCATATGGTCACATGCATAAGCAAAGAGATGATCTGAAACTGGAACTTATACTTAAAAAGGAAACAGCATAAAAGTTAAGAAAATTTGCAGCCTGACCATGTGGGAGAAAAGAAAAGCCCATTTTCTGGGGAGGAATTCAAGCTGGCTGTAGAAATTTGCATAAGTAAAGAGGAGCTGAATGTTAATAGCCAAGACAATGGGGAAAATGCCTTGAAGGCTTTCCCGCAGCCCCTCCTATCAAAGGCCCAGAGGCCTAAGGGAAGAATGGTTTTGAGAGCAAAGCCCAGGGCTCTGCTACCCTACACAACCTCAGAACACTGCTCCCTGCATCCTAGCTTCTCCAGCTCCAGCTGTGGCTGTGGCTAAAAGGGCCCCAGATACATCTCAGGCCACTGCTCCAGATGGTGCAAGCTGCAAACTTTGGTGACTTCTATGTGTTTCTAAGCCTGTGGGGGCATAGAGGGCAAGAGTTAAGGCTTGGGAGCCTCCAAATAGCTATCAGAGAATAGAAATGTCTGGATATCCTGGCAGAAGTCTGCTACAGGGGCAGAGCCCTCATGGAGAACCTACTAAGCAGTGTGAAGGGGAAATGTGGGGTTACAGCCCCCACAAAGAGTCCCACTGGGGCACTGCCTAGTGGAGTTGTGAGAAAAAAGCCACCATCCTCCAGAACTCAGAATGGTAGACCCACTGACGGCTTGCACCATGTGCCTAGAAAAGCCACAGGCACTCAACACTAGCCCATGAAATCAGCCAAGGAGGCTATACGCTGCCAAGCTAAAGGAGCATAGATGCCCAACGTCTTGGGAGCCTACCCCTTGCATCAGTGTGCTTGCATGTGAGACATGGAGTCAAAGAAAATTATTTTGGAGCTTTAAAATTTGATGACTGCCTTTCTGGGCTTTGGACTTGCATGGGGTCTGTAACCCCTTTGTTTTGGCCGATTTCTCCCTTTTGGAATGGGAACATTTGCCCAATGCCTGTAGCCCCATTGTATCTTGGAGGTAACTAACTTGTTTGTGGTTTTACAGGCTCATAGGCAAAGAGACATGCCTTGTCCCAGATGAAACTTTGGACTTCGACTTTTGAGTTAATGCTAGAATGAGTTAAGACATTGGGGGTCTGTTTGGAAGCCATGACTGTGCTTTGAAAGGTGACAAGGACATGAGATTTGGGAGGGCTAGGTGTGGAATGATATAGTTTGGCTCTGTGTCCCCACCCAAACCTCATGTCAAACTGTAATCCTCAGTGTTGGAGGGGGCACCTAGTGGGAGACGACTGGACCATGGAGGCAGACTTCCCCTTTGCGGTTCTCATGACAGTGAGTTCCCATAAGATTTGGTTGTTTAAGAATATGTAGCACTTCCCCCTTCACCCTCTATCCTGCTCCACCATGTGAAGATGTGCCTGTTTCCCCTTCACCTTCTGCCATGATTGTAAGTTTCCTGAAACCTCCCCAGCCAGGCTTCCTGTACACCCTGTGAAAATGTGAATCAATTAAATCTCTTTTCTTCATAAATTACCCAGTCTCTTGTAGTTACTTATAGTAATGTGAGAACAGACTAATACATTTATTGGGTATATATGTGTAGATATAATACACATGACAACTACAGCAGAAGAGGAAGATAAATGACTTTTAATTATTGTAAGGATGAAGATTTCTATTTTTTAAGTGAAACAGTATGGTAATAACTCTAGACTGAAAAGCTAGAGATGTAGAAGAATCATTAAAATAATAATGCAGGGAGATACGCCTAAAAAACAAATATATAAAATAATGAAATTCTAATCAACTAATCCAAAGAAGGCAGAAAAGGAGGTACACAGGAAGAAAAAACAAATGGGACAAAGAAACAACAAATAGTAGTAAGATAGAAGGCCTAAATCCAGTATCAGTAATTACATTAAATACTATTGGAACACAAATTTTCCTATTAAAAGACTGAATGTCACAATGGATTTTTAATTTTTATAAAGACTCAGCTACACGCTGTTTACAGAAAAATAAGAATAAAAAATTCAGAAATTAATAGTAAAAGAACAGAAAAAGATATACCATGCAAATAAACAAGACAGATTGTGCAACAATATAACTATTAGATAAAGTAAACGTCGAGACAAGAAGTATCACCAAATACAAAGAACATTTCATAACAATACAAAGGTCAGTCCAAGATGGCCGAATAGGAACAGCTCTGGTCCGCAGCAAATGGCACAACAGGAGATTATATCCTATGTCTGGCTCGGCGGATCCCACGCCCACAGAGACTTGCTCACTGCTAGCACAGCAGTCTGATATCGACCTGTGAGGCAGCAGCCTGGCAGGGGCAGGGGGGTCTGCCATTGCTGAAGCTTGAGTAGGTAAACAAAGCAGCCGGAAAAGCTCGAACTGGGTGGACCCCACCACAGCTCAGCAAGGCCGGCTACCTCTATAGTCTCCACCTCTGGGGGCAGGGCATAGCTGAACAAAAGGCAGCAGAAACATTTGCAGACTTAAACGTCCCTATCTGACAGCTCTGAAGAGAGCAGTGGTTCTCCCAGTATGGTGTTTGAGCTCAGAGAACAGACAGACTACCTCCTCCCTGACCCCCATGTAGCCTAACTGGCTAACTGGGAGACACCTCCCAGTAGGGGCCAACTGACACCTCAAACAGGCGGGTACCCCTCTGGGACAAACCTTCCAGAGGAAAGATTAGGCAGCAATATTTGCTGTTCTGCAATATTTGCAGAAACCAGAGTAGAAACGCTGAAAATTCTAAAAACCAGAGTGCCTCTTCTCCTCCAAAGGATAGCATCTCCCCACCAGCAAAGAACAAAGCTGCATGGAGAATGACTTTGACGAGCTGACAGAAGTAGGCTTCAGAAGGTCGGTAATAACAAACATCTCCGAGCTAAAGGAGGATGTTCAAACCCATCGCAAGGAAGCTAAAAATCTTGAAAAAAGATTAGATGAATGGCTAACTAGAATAAACAGTGTATAGAAGAATTTAAATGACCTGATGGAGCTGAAAACCATGGCATGAGAACTATGTGATGCATGCATAAGCTTCAATAGCCTATTCGATCAAGTGGAAAAAAGAATATCAGTGATTGAAGGTCAAATTAATGAAATAAAGCAAGAAGAGAAGTTAGAGAAAAAAGAGTAAAAATAAATGAACAAAGCCTCCAAGAAATATAGGACTATGTGAAAAGACCACATCTACGTTTGATTGGTGTACCTAAAAGTGATGGGCATAATGGAACCAAGTTGGAAAATACTCTTCAGGATATTATCCAGGAGAACTTCCCCAACCCAGCAAGACAGGCCAACATTCAAATTCAGGAAACACAGAGAACACCACAAAGATACTCCTCCAGAAGAGCAACCCCAAGACACATAATTGTCAGATTTAGCAAGGTTGAAAAGAAGGAAAAAATGTTAAGGGCAGCCAGAGAGAAAGGTCGGGTTACCCACAAAGGGAAGCCCATCAGACTAACAGCAGATCTCTCGGCAGAAACTCTACAAGCCAGAAGAGAGTGGGGACCAATATTCAATATTCTTAAAAGAATTTTCAACCCAGAATTTCATATCCAGCCAAACTAGGCTTAATAAGTGAAGGAGAAATAAAATCCTTTACAGACAAGCAAAGGCTGACAGACTTTGTCACCACCAGGCCTGCCTTACAAGAGCTCCACTAAACATGGAAAGCAGCAACCAGTACCAGCCACTGCAAAAACATGCCAAACTTAAAGACCATCAATGCTAGGAAGAAACTGCATCAACTAATGGGCAAAATAACCAGCTAACAGCATAATGACAGGATCAGATTCACATAACAATATTAACCTTAAATGTAAATGGACTAAATGCCCCAGTTAAAAGACACAGACTGGCAAATATAAAGAGTCAAGACCCATCAGTGTGCTGTATTCAGGAGACCCATCCCATGTGCAGAGACACACAGAGGCTCAAAATAAAGGGATGGAGGAAGAGCTACCAAGCAAATGGAAAACAAAAAAAAGCAGGGGTTGCAATTCTAGTCTCTGATAAAACAGACATTAAACCAATGGCCATTACATAATGATAAAGGGATCAATTCAACAAGAAGAGCTAACTATCCTAAATATATATGCACCCAATACAGGAGCACCCAGACTCATAAAGCAAGTCCTTAGAGACCTACAAAGAGACTTAGACTCCCACACAATAATAATGGGAGACTTTAACACCCTACTGTCAATATTAGACAGATCAATGAGACCAAAGGTTAACAAGGATATCCAGAACTTGAACTCAGCTCTGCACCAAGCAGACCTAATAGACATCTACAGAACTCTCCACCCCAAATCAACAGAATATACATTCTTCTCAGCAACACGTCGCACTTATTCCAAAACTGACCACATGGTTGGAAGTAAAGCACTCCTCAGCAAATGTAAAAGAACAGAAATCACAACAAACTGTCTCTCAGACCACAGTGCAATCAAACTAGAACTCAGGATTAAGAAACTCACTCAAAACCGCACAACTACATGGAAACTGAACAACCTGCTCCTGAATGACTACTGGATACATAACGAAATGAAGGCAGAAATAAAGACGTTCTTTGAAACCAATGAGAACAAAGACACAATGTACCAGAATCTCAGTGGCACATTTAAAGCAGTGTGTAGAGGGAAATTTATAGCACTAAATGCCCACAAGAGAAAGCAGGAAACATCTAAAATCGACACCCTAACATCACAATTAAAAGAACTAGAGAAGCAAGAGCAAACACATTCAAAAGCTAGCAGAAGGAAGAAATAAGTAAGATCAGAGAAGAACTGAAAGAGATAGAGACACAAAAAACCCTTCAAAAAACAATGAATCCAGGAGCTGGTTTTTTGAAAAGATCAACAAAATTGATAGACTGCTAGCAAGACTAATAAAGAAGAAAAGAGAGAAGAATCAAATAAATGCAATAAAAAATAGTAAAGGGGATATCACCACTGATCCCACAGAAATACAAACTACCATCAGATAATACTATAAACACCTCAACGCAAATAAACTAGAAAATCTAGAAGAAATGGATAAATTCCAGAACAATACACCCTCCCAAGACTAAACCAGGAAGGTGAATCTCTGAAGGGACCAATAACAGGCTCTGAAATTGAGGCAATAATTAATAGCCTACCAACCAAAAACAGTCCAGGACCAGACGGATTCACAACCAAATTCTACCAGAGGTACAAAAAGGAGCTGGTAGCACTCCTTCTGAAACTATTCCAATTAATAGAAAAAGAGGGAATCCTCCCTAACTTATTTTATGAGGCCAGCATCATCCTGATACCAAAGCCTGTTCAGAGACTCAACAAAAAAGAGAAATTTAGACCAATATCCCTGATGAACATCGATGCAAAAATCCTCAATAAAATACTGGCAAACCAAATCCAGCAACACATGAAAAAGCTTATTCAGCACGATCAAGTCGGCTTCATCCCTGGGATACCAGGCTGGTTCAACATATGCAAATCAATAATCATAATCCATCACATAAACAGAACCAACGACAAAAACCACATGATTATCTCAACAGACGTAGAAAAGGCCTTCAACAAAATTCAACAGCCTTTGATGCTAAAAACTCTCAATAAAATAGGTATTAATGGAACGTATCTCAAAATAATAAGAGCTATTTATGACAAACCCACAGCCAATATCATACTGAATGGGCAAAAACTTGAAGCATTCCTTTTGAAAACTGGCACAAGACAAGGATGCCCTCTCTCACCACTCCTATTCAACATAGTGTTGGAAGTTCTGGCCAGGGCAATCAGGCAAGAGAAAGAAATAAAGCATATTCAATTAGGAAAAGAAGAAGTCAAATTGTCCCTGTTTGCAGATGACATGATTGTATATTTAGAAAACCCCATCATCTCAGCCCAAAATCTCCTTAAGCTGATAAGCAACTTCAGCAAAGTCTCAGGATATAAAATCAATCTGCAAAAATCACAAGCATTCCTATACACCAATAACAGACAAACAGAGAGCCAAATCATGAGTGAACTCCCATTCACAATTGCTACAATGAGAATAAAATACCTAGGAATCCAACTTACAAGGGATGTGAAGGACCTCTTCAAAGAGAACTACAAACCACTGCTCAACGAAATAAAAGAGAACACAAACAAATGGAAGAACATTCCATGCTCATGAAGAATCAATATCGTGAAAATGGCCATACTGCCCAAGATAATTTATAGATTCAATGCCATCCCCATCAAGCTATCAGTGACTTTCTTCACAGAATTGGAAAAAACTACTTTAAAGTTCATATGCAACCAAAAAAGAGCCCACATTGCCAATACAATGCTAAGCAAAAAGAACAAAGCTGGAGGCATCACACTACATGACTTCAAACTATACTACATGGCACAGTAACCAAAACAGCATGGTACTGGTACCAAAACAGATATATAGAACAATGGAACAGATCAGAGGCCTCAGAAATAACACCACACATCTACAACCATCTGATCTTTGAGAAAGTTGTCAAAAACAAGCAATGGGGAAAGGATTCCCTATTTAATAAATAAAAGGATTCCCTATTTAATAACTGGCTAGCCATATGTAGAAAGCTGAAACTGGATCCCTTCCTTACACCTTATACTAAAATTAATTCAAGATGGATTAAAGACTTAAATGTTAGACCTAAAACCATAAAAACCCTAGAAGAAAACCTAGGCAATACCATTCAGGACAGAGGCATGGGCAAGGACTTCATGACTAAAACACCAAAAGCAATGGCAACAAAAGCCAAAATTGACAAATGGGATTTGTCAATTAAACTAAATTAATTAAACTAAAGAGCTTCTGCACAGCAAAAGAAACTACCATCAGAGTGAACAGGCTACCTACAGAATGGGAGAAAATTTTTGCAATCTACCCATCTGACAAAGGCCTTATATCCACAATCTACAAATAACTTAAACAAATTTACAAGAAAAAAACAACCCCATCAAAAAGTGGGCAAAGGATATGAACAGACACTTCTCAAAAGAAGACATTTATGCAGCCAACAGACACATGAAAAAGTGCTCATCATCACTGGTCACCAGAGAAATGCAAATCAAAACCACAATGAGATACCATCTCATACCAGTTAGAATGGCGATCATTAGAAAGTCAGGAAACAACAGATGCTGGAGAGGATGTGGAGAAATAGGAATAATTTTACACTGTTGGTGAGAGTGTAAACTAGTTCAACCATTGTGGAAGACAGTGTGGCAATTCCTCATGGATCTAGAATTAGAAATATCATTTGACCCAGCGATCCCACTACTGGGTATATACCCAAAAGATTATAAATCATACTACTATAAAGACACATGCACACATATGTTTATTGTGGCACTATTCACAATAGCAAAGACTTAGAACCAACCCAAATGTCCATCAATGATAGACTGGATTAAGAAAATATGGCACATATACACCATGGGATACTATGCAGCCATAAAAAAGGATGAGTTCATGTCCTTTGCAGGGACATGAATGCAGCTGGAAACCACCATTCTGAGCAAACTATCTCAAGGACAGAAAACCAAACACCACATGTTCTCACTCATAGGTGGGAATTGAACAGTGAGAACACTTGGACACAGGGCGGGGAACATCACACCCTGGGGCCTGGTGTGGGGTGGGGGTCAGGGGGAGGGATAGCATTAGGAGAAATACCTAATGTAAATGATGAGTTAATGGGTGCAGCAAACCAACATGGCACATGTATACCTATGTAACAAACCTGCACATTGTGCACATGTACCCTAGAACTTAAAGTATAAAATAAAAATAATAATAATAATAACCCAAAGGTCAATTCCTGAGGAACAGATAACAATCAAATGTGCACACAATTGCTAAGAATTTCAAAATACATAAAGCAAAACTGAAATATTAAATAATTAAAAGGAGAAAGAAAATTCCACAATCATAGTTGACATTCTTAAGACCCTTTCTCAATAACTGATAAAATTAAGCAAAAAAAAACCCATAGGTGAAACCATAAAATATATGAACAACACTATAATTAACTTGACTTAACTGAGAGCTTAGAAACATTACAACCAATAATCATAAAACACCATTCTTTACAAGTGTTCATGGTGTTTTCACCAAAACAGGAAATATATGATGAGCCATAAGACGAGTCTCAATAAATTTAAAAGTACTGAAGTCCACAGATCCTGTCTTTGTACCACAATGGATTTAAATTCGAAATCAGGTGAGGCATGGTGGCTCACACCTGTAATCCCAGCACTTTGGGAGGCCGAGGCAGGAGGATTACCTGAGGCCAGGAGTTCAAGACCAGCCTGGCCAACATGGTGAAATTCTGTCTTTACTAAAAATATAAAAAATTAGCTGGGCATGGTAGCAGATGCCTGTAATTCCAGCTATTAGGGAGGCTGAGGCAGGAGATTCAATTGAACCCAGGAGGCAGGGGTTGCAGTGAGCTGAGGTAGGTCGCACCAGTGCACCCCAGCCTGGGCAACAGAGAGAGACTTCATCTCAAAAAAAAAAATCAATAACAACAAAATCTTTAGAAATGCCTTCAAAAACAACACTCCTAACTAATCTGATCAAAATTCTATTAAATTCTGTAAAACGAGCTAAAGCAGTGCCTAGAGGAAGTTATACAGTGTTAGAAAAGAAAAAGCTCTTATTGACCCACAGTTTCACCTCATAATGCTAATCAAAGAACAAAGAAAACTCATAGCAGCAAGTAGGACAAAGTAATAATAAGAACATAAATTAATAAAATAAAAAACAAATAATAGAATTAACATAGCCAAATTTCTTTCTTTGAAATTAATAATATTAATAATGTTGATAAACCATAAGCTTAAGAGACAGAGAGAGAGAGAGAAGAGAGAACATAAATTATCAATATCTGTATATTGGATTATCAGTATAGATCCTACAGACATTAAAAGAATATCAGAGAAATGTTTATGAACAGTGTGCTAACAAATTCAACTACTTAGATGAAACAGATAAATCCCTTGCAAAACACAATTTACTGACACAAAATGAAGGAAAATGCAAACAATCTAGATTAAAAAGTAAACCCCATTATAAAAAAAAAAACCTTCCCACAAAGAAAAGTGCAGGCCAATGTTTTATTGGTGAATTCTATAAAAATCATTCATAGACAAAACCTGACAAGGACATTATAAGAAAATAAAATTGCAGACCAAAATCTCTGATGAACACAGACACACAAATCCTTAAATTGTTAACAAACCAAATCCAGCAATACGCAAGATGGAAAATACATCATGGGGTTATCCTAAGAATGCAAGATTGTTTATAACATTCAAAAATCAATTGTCAGTGGCAATGTAAAGTGGTATAATCACTTTGGAAATAGTCTGGCAGTTTCTTAAAGCAAGGATTTACCATATGACCCAGAATTTCACTTCTAGGTATCTATGAAAATATATATCCATATGAAGACTTAGATGCAAATGTTCATATCAGCATTATTCATAAAAGCCAAAAATTAGAAACAATTCAAACGGTCGTAAACTGGTAAATGGATAATCAAACTGTGGTATATCCACATAATATTACTTGGCAATAAAAAGGAAAATAGATGAGCCTCAAAAATGTTATACTAAGTCACAGAAGCTAGGCACAAAAGACCACACATTGTGTGACTCCATGGATACAAAATGTCAAGAAAAGGCAAACATGGAGAAGGTAAATTGGTAGTTGCCTTAGGCTGGGGGTGGGAATTGGAAATAACTACAAATTAGCATATTATTTCTTTGGAGAGTAACGGAAATGTTATAAAAGTACATTTTGATTACAGTTAAATAACTATGTAAATTTACTAAAATTCATTGAATTGTATGCTAAAAACACGTGAATTTTATGATATATAAATTATACCTCAATGAAGCTATTTTAAGAAAATACATACAACTATTATCATACTAATAAAAGGAGAAATACATAGGGGCACTTCAATCAATGTAGAAAAATCATCTGACAAAATTCAGATGGTATAAACTCTTAGCAAACTAGGAAGAGGAAAAACTTTTTCAACTAGATAAATAGTATCTACAAACTCCTATAGCTAACATCTTAATTGTAATCTACTAAATGATCAAATAGTAACCAATTTCCTCCTAATATCCTTAACAACCTAAGGATGCTCATTTTCATCACCGACATTCAACACTGTATTAAATATAAGGGTACCCATTCAACAAGGCAGAGCCCTCATTACTTAATCACCTCCCAAAGGCCACACCTCTTCAGAATGTTGCATTAGGATTAAGTTTCAACATACATTGGAGGGACACCATCATTCCAACCATAGCAAATAGCATTTAAATAAATAAATAAATGTAATAAAATGTAATAAAAAAAGTTATACTTCTAAACTAGAAACCAGAAAACATTGCTGGAAGAAATTTTTAAAAGATCTAGTAAATTAGAGAGATACATGATACTAATGATTTGAAGACAGTAGCATGTAACAAGTCAATCTCCTCTTCCCCCTCATTAAACTATGTATTCAACATACCCAGGATTGTTGCTAGAAACTGACAATTGATTATAAAATATTTATATAAACAACAACAACAACAAAAAACAGCTAGACTCTAAGGCAATCCTAGGGCAAAACAACAACAACAAATTGGAAAACTTAAACTACCTGATTTCAAAATTTACATAAAACTACAGTAATCGAGACACCACAGTACACCACAGTACTGACATAAAGACCAACAAATGGATCAATGGAACAAGAAAGACTCATACTTACACATCATTCAACTTTCTTCAAAGGTACTACAGCAATCCAATAGAAAAAGCAAAGTCTCTTCCACAAGTGGTGATGAAACAAATGGATATTAATATGAAAAAAGAAATCTGAACCCTTATCTCACCAGACACAAAAATTAATTTCATATAGATAACAGACATGAGAATTAAAACTATAAAGCCTCTAGAAGAAAACACAGAAGAATATCTGTATGATCTACAGGGAAAGCAATGTTTTCTTAAGGATACAAAGTAATAACCATAAAAGAAATAGTTGATGAATTAAATTCTATCAATATTTAAAAGTGCTCTTGAAAATATAGCTTTAAGTAAAAGGAAAATATACAGACTTTTAAAAATTTTCCAAAAAACATACATCTGACTTAAAAATCTGTATCTAGGATAATGAACTCTTACATTTTAAAAAATTAACAAATTGGCAAAAGATTTGAATAGGTACTTCCCAGGGGAAAATTGTTTTTCTTTTTTTTTTCTTTGAGACAGAGTCTTGCTCTGTCACCCAGGATGGAGTGCAGTGGCTCAATCTTGGCTCACTGCAACCTCTGCCTCCTAGGTTCGAGTGATTCTCCTGCTTCAGCCTCCCAAGCAACTGGGATTACAGGTGCACGCCACCATGCCCAGCTAATTTTTGTCTTTTTAGTAGAAGTGGGGTTTCACCATGTTGGCCAGACTGGTCTCGAACTCCTGGCCTCAGATGATCTGCCTGCCTTGGCCTCCCAAAGTCAGGTGTGAACCACTGTGCCCAGCAACCAGGGGAAAATTTTTAAATGGTGCATAAAGGCATGAAAAAGGGCTCGACATCACTGGCCATCCCAGAAATTCAAATTAAAACCACAGTGGGGTATCAATATACAGCCATCAGAATGTCTAAAAGAGCTGACCATATGAAATGCTGGGGAAAAGAGATCTTTTATACATTGTTGAAAATACAAAATGTTTTAATCACTTAATAAAATGGTCTGTCAGGTTTTTAAAACCAAGCATATGCCATCTCTCTACCTGATAATTACATTCTTAGGTATTTACCCAAAAGGAATAAAAACATGAATCTTAAAATGACTCATGGGTGAATATTCAAGGAAGTTTTATTCATAATGGCCAAAAACTGGAAGCAACCTAGAGTTCCATGAGTAGAAGAATGGATTAGCTTACTCTGGTATATTTATACAATGGTCCACAACTCATCAGTAAAAGTAACAAATGCTGATAAGCATAACATGAACAAATTGCAAAAGCACTCTGTTTAATAAAATAAGTTTTACTCAAAAGGGTTCATTGACACTGTTAAGACTCCATTTATACAAGATTCTACAACAGCCAATACTAATCTATGGTGGAAAAAAAAAACCTCTGACCATCTCTGGGAGTATGGAGGTAGGGATTAACTGGAAAGGGGTACGAGGAACTCTCTGGGATGACTATAATGTTCTAGGTTTGGGTTACTCAGGTACATGCATTTGTCACAACTCACAGAATATTAGATGTTTTCACTGTATGTAATTTTATGGTGGGGAGGTAGCCAAACATTGAATTTCAGTTAAAAGATATGCATGGCGTCAACCTGGTTTAAACGGATCCAGAAAAAATAGACAGATCGATGGATGCATAAAAATACAGATATGTGATAAAGTTATTTTAGTAAAATGTAAATTGTAGACTCTAGGTGGTACATATATGGGTGTTCACTATAAAATTTTTTCAATTCTTCCTATCAGTAAATATTAGTTATCTGAAGTCTGTGTGCCAGAACCAAATCTTGCCATTAATAATTATAGCTGACTTAAGAGTCTTCCAGAATTTCCCTGAAATCATTGATACTTACTTTTTGATCAGCACTGCTTAGAATATGCCCATCCCAAGGTTTGAAGATTGATTAAAGAATAACTTTAGGCAGGATGTAGTGGCCCATGCCTGTAATCCTAGCACTTTGGGAGGCCAAGGCAGGAGGATCACTTGAGACTAAGAGTTTGAGTCCAGCCTGGGCCACACAGTGAGACCCATTCTCTAAAAAAAAAATTTTTTTAATCAATTAGTCAGGCATAATGGGAGCTATTCAGGAGGCTGAGGCAGGTGGACTGCTTGAGTCCAGGAGTTTGAGGCTACAGTAAACTGTGATCATACCACTGTACTCCATCCTGAACTACAGAGCAAAAACCTGTCTCAAAAAAAAAAAGAACTTTAAATTAAAAGTGTATCCTTCTGTCCTTCTACAAATAGTGATTGAATGCCTAGTGTATGGCAGGTGCAAGAAATGTGAAACAAAATCCTGAACCTCATTAGCCTTCATCTGGAGGGGAAAATGACTCCAACTATCAAAATGAATTAGATTACTTCTCAATACAGATTAATGTTAGCATCTATTCTGTTTAAGATAGTTATGTACAATCCAGCCAGGCGTGGTGGCTCACACCTGCAATCCCAGCATTTTGGGAGGCCGAGGTGGGAGGATCACCTGAGGTCAGGAGTTCGAGATCAGCCTGGCCAACATGGTGAAACCCAGTATCTACTAAAAATACAAAAATTAGCTGGGTGCAGTGGCACATGACTGTAGTCCCAGCTACTCAAGACGCTGAGGCAGAAGAATCGCTTGAATCCGGGAGACAGGGGTTGCAGTGAGCCAAGATCACACCCTTGCACTCCAGCCTGGGCGACAGAGACAGACTCCATCTCAAAAAAAAAAAAAAAAAAAAAGATAATTATGTACAATTCATATCCATTTATATTAAGTATTTACACATAAGTATATAAGCAAAGGTAATAGGTCTAGCTGGGCGCAGTGGCTCACACCTGTAATCGCAGCAAGTTGGGAGGCCAAGGCAGGCGGATCACCTGAGGTCAGGAGTTCGAGACCAGCCTGACCAACAAGAAGAAATATCATCTCTACTAAAAATACAAAATTAGCTGGCCGTGATGGTGCACGCCTGTAATCCCAGCTACTTGGGAGGCTGAGGCAGGAGAATCACTTGAACCTGGGAGGCAGACGTTACAGTGAGCCAAGATTGCACCACTGCACTCTAGCCTGGGCAACAAGAGCAAAACTCTGTCTCAAAAAAAAAAAAAAAAAAAAAAGAGAGAGAAAAAGAAAAGTTCTCTAGAAGCAAAATAGCATTTAACTACAAAGCCTCAAAAATTTGAACAATCTTCCTAGAGAAAAAAGTAGCACAGAATGGTTTACGAGAGGTAAAATGAACAAAAGAAATAAAACAGCTCTATGACTCAAGTAACTCCTCAAGTTGTCACCTAACATTCAATGCCCTCCATGCTTAGGCCTCACCTTAGATTTTCACTTCATCTTATATATCTCTCCTTTATGAAGTTTTGTCTGAGTCTCTGCTCCATGAAAAAAAAAAAAAACAAAGAAAAAAGAAAAAGATATCTATCCAATCCTTAGAAAGTCATAATTCTTTGTAATTTATTTTAAATTTTTTATTTCAATAGGTTTTCAGAGACCAGGTGATGTTGAGTTACATAAATAAGTTCTTTACTGGTGATTTCTGAGTTTTTGGTGCACCCATCACCAGACCAGTGTACACTGTACCCCATGTGCAGTCTTTTATCCTTTGCCACCCCCCATTCTTTGCCCCAAGTCCCCAAACTCCAATGTATCATTCTTAGGCCTTTGTGTCCTCGTAGGTTAGCTCTCACATATGAGTGAGAACATATGAGGTTTGGGTACCATTCCTGAGTTACTTCACTTAGAATAATAGTCTGCAAGTCCATCCAGGTTGCTGAGAATGCCATTATTTCATTCCTTTTTATGGCTGAGTAGTATACCATGGTATTTATGCACCACATTTTTTTCATCCACTCATTGGTTGATGGGCACTTGGGAGGATTCCATATTTTTGCAATTGCAAATTGCGCTGCTATAAACATGCATGTGCAAGTATCTTTTTCATATAATGACTTATTTTCCTCTGGGTAGATACGTAGTAGTGGGATTGCTGGATCAAAGGGTAGATCTACTTTTAAGTTCTCTAAGGAATCTCGACACTGTTTTCCACAATGGTTGTACTAGTTTACATTCCCACCAGCAGTGTAAAAGTGTTCCCTTTTCACCACATCCAAACCAACATCTATTAGTTTTTGATTTTTTGATACGGCCATTCTTGCAGGAGTGAGGTGGTATCACATTGTGGTTTGATTTGCATTTCCCTGATAATAAGTGATGTTGAGCATTTTTCCATATGCTTGTTGACCATCTGTATATCTTCTTTTGAGAATTACCTATTCATGTCCTTAGCTCACTTCTTGATGGGATTTTTTTTTTCTTGCTGATTTGAGTTCTTTGTAGATTCTGGATATTAGTCCTTTGTTGGATGTATACATTGTGAAGATTTTCTCCCACTCTGTGAGTTTTCTGTTAACTGGTGATTATTTCTTTTGCTGTACTGAAGCTTTTTAGTTTAATTAAGTCCCATCTATTTGTCTTGGTTTTTGTTACATTTGCTTCTGGGTTCCTGGTCATGAAGTCTTTGCCTAAGCCAATGTCTAGAAGGGTTTTTCCAATGTTATCTTCTAGATTCTTTATGGTTTCAGGTCTTAGTTTCAAGTATAAGGTGAAAGATAAGGATCCAGTTTCATTCTTCTACATGTGGCTTGTCAATTATCCCAGCACCATCTGTTGAATAGGGTGTCCTTTTGCCACTTTATGCTTTTGTTTGCTTTGTCGAAGATCAGCTGGCTGTATGTGGCTTTATTTCTGGGTTCTCTATTCTGTTCCATTGGTCTATGTGCCTATTTTTATACCAGTACCATGCTATTTTGGTGACTAAGGCCTTATAATATAGTTTGAAGTTGGATAATGTGATGCTTCCAGATTTCTTTGTAATTTTCTCACAGAACTTAAGAAATTATGTCTGTTAGGAAGAAAACCAGTAAAAGGCTTGAGTCTTGTGCAGCCATTTCTACCTGCTTGACCTAGGGAAGTTACTTAATCTCCTTTCCCCATATGTAAATTGTGGATAACAGGACTTTACCTCAAGGTGATAGTATGAAGACTACATGCTTAGCCTCATGCATGAGCTACTACCGGGTAAAAATTGTGAAAACTAGTGTTCTATTTTTTCTCCTGACAAGCCTAATTCAGTATCAACAATGTTTAATAGGTATTTAAGTAAAAACATTTCAATTGAACCAGCAAGTGAACAAGCTATTTCATGTGCTGCTAACTGGTAGAATATTGCTGTAGTCCACACATATAAACACATTTAAGTACTTGCCATTTGTGTTTAAAGATGATACTAGCAACTCATCTGTGGCTACTGACAAAAAGAATAAACTCCACTTTGGTTTTTCTGAATTTTGCATTTATTGTATCCCTAAAATATTATTTTCCCATTACCCTCATTTCATCATCATTTTTGTATGTACTCATACGGGCAATTCTCTTTATTCTCTATCCTCTGCTTACAGTAACATTACCTAAGCAACAGAATAGTAACAAACTCAAACTCTCTATCCCTATTAAAATAGTCAGTTCTGGCCCACTGCCAGTTTTCCTTGTTTGGAGGCCTTTTAAATGTTCATCTTTGTGACCATTTGAAACCTCACATATACTAAGAAATGAAACTAACAAGATAAGCTGATAAATTGATATCAGCTTGCTTATTCATTCCATTGTGAAACGTCCAGGTAAGAAGAGGAAACCACTTCTACTCTGGCAAAAAGAAAACAGAGGATTTGGGCCAAGATGGCCAACGAGAAGCAGCAATGGTGCATGGCTCTCACAGAGAGGAATGAAAGGGGCGAGTAAATACAGTACCTTCAACTGAAACATCCAGGTACTTGCATTGGGACTAATCAAGAAAGCAACTCAACCCATAAAGAACAATGAAAAGCAGATAGGATGATGGCCCACCTGAGAGTGACACAAAGCCGGAGGAACCTCCCCCACCAAGTGAAGTCATGAGTGAATGTGCAACCCCAGGAAACCACGCCATGCTTCTCCCACGGATCTTTGCAACCCTCAGGTCAGGAGAGATCCCTTCATGAACCCACTCCAGCAGGGCCTTCAGTCTGACACAAAGAGCTGTGTGGAGTCTCAGCAGAGCAGCCACTCAGACATGCAGAGGGGCCCAGGAGTTTTACAGACTCTGGCTCTGGGTATCCTGGCAAAAGTGACTGCAACTCCAGCAAGGCAGGAGGTTGGACTTCCGTACATACCCCTGGGAAGGGGGCTGAATCCAGGGAACCAGGCAGTAACGGTCTGCGGACCCCACTTCCATGGCACCACAGAGGATAAGACCCACTGGCTTGGAATTCCAGCTAACCAGGGGCAACAGTGTCACCCCTACCTGGGACGGAGTTCCTGTGGGGAGTAGAGGCCACCATCTTTGCTGTTTGGATGACTCAGCTGTTCCAGCCTGCAGGCCCTGGAGAGTCCAAACCAACCTAGGCCAGAAGGAATCCCCCAGCACAGCACAGCTCCTCTACCAAAACATGACCAGACTGATCCGTTTTTCATCACTGGGCATGACTTCGCAAGGGGGACCTCCAGACACCCTCGCGAATGTTCTCTGGCCAACAAAGATTTGAAAACTTCCTGGGACAGAGCTCCCAGAGGGAGGGGCAGGCTGCCATCTTTGCTATTTGGGCAACTTAGCCATTCTAGCCTCTAGGTTTTAGAGAGCCCAAGCCAACTAGAGGCAGAAGTGGTACCCCAGCACAGCACAGCTGCTCTATGAAAGTGTGGCCAGGCTGCTTCCTTAGCAGGTCTCCAATCCTGTTCCTCCTGACTGGGCAAGACCTGCCAGTCAGGATCTCCAGCCACCTCCTACAGGTATGCTTGGGCCAGGAACAAGTCTGTACCTCCCTGGGATGGAGCACCCAGAGGAAGGGGCAGGCTGCCATCTTTGCTGTTTCACAGCCTTCACTGGTGATACCTTCAGGTAGGTACTGGAAAACCCGAAATGACTAAGGACTGCAGTGGACCCCCAGCAAACCGCAACAGTCCTGTGGAAAAGCAGCCAGACTATTAAAAGAAAAAAAAATCCAAAGGTGAGCAACCTCAAAGATTTAAGGTAGCAAAGTCCACAAAGATGAGAAAGAATCAGCACGAGAACATTGAAAACTCAAAAAACCACAGTGCTCTCTTTCCTCCAAACGATCACATCACTTCTGCAGCAAGGGTTCGGAACTGGGCTGAGGCTGAGATGGCTGAAATGGCAGAAGTAGAATTCAGAATATGAACAAAAACCAGGCTGGTGTGGTGGCTCACGCCTGTAATCCCAGCACTTACTCTACAATCGATCACATAATCAGAAGTAAAGCACTCTTTAGCAAATGCAAAAGAATTGAAATCATAACAGTCTCTCAGACCACAGCGCAATCAAATTAGAACTCAAGACTAAGAAATTCACTCAAAACCATACAATTACATGGAAATTGAATACCCTGGTCCTAAATGACTTTTGGGTAAATAATAAAATTAAAGCTGAAATCAAGACATTCTTTGAAACAATGAGAACAAAGATACAAGGTACCAGAATCTCTGGGACATAGCTAAGGCAGTGTTAAGAGAGAAATTTATAACACTAAATGCCTATATTAAAAAATTAGAGAGATCTCAAGTTAACAACCTAACATCACAACTAAAAGAACTAGAGAACCAAGAGCAAACAAATCCCAAAGCTATCAGAAGACAGGAAATACCAAAATCAGAGCTGAACTGAAGGAGGCAGAGACATGAAAAACGATTCATTGGATCAACAAATCCCAGAGCTGATTTTTTGAAAAAAATAATAAAATACATAAACTGTTAGCTAGACTAGTAAAGAAGAAATGAGAGAAGATTCAAATAAAATACGAAATGGTAAGGGGAATACTCCACAGAAACACAAACAACCATCGGAGAATATTATAAACACCTCTATGCATATAAACTTAAAAATGTAGAAAAAAAATGGATAAATTCCTGAACACATATACCCTGCCAAGACTGAACTAAGAAGAAACTGAATCCCTGAGCTGACCAATAATGAGTTCTGAAATTGAAGCAGTAATAGCCTACCAACCAAAAAAAGCCCAGGGCCAGACAGATTCACAGCTGAATTCTACCAGATGTGCAAAGAAGAGCTAGTACCATTCCTATTGAAACTATTCCAAAAAATTGAAAAGGAGGGACTCCTCCCTAAGTCATTCTATGAGGCCAGCATCATCCTGATACAAAAAAAAAAAAGAAAGAAAAGAAAAATTGAAGCTGATATCCTTGATGAATATCGATGCAAAAATCCTCAACAAAATGCTGCCAAACTGAATCCAGCAGCACATCAACAAACTTATTCACCACAATCAAGTAGGCTTCATCCCCAGGATACAAGGTTGGCTCAACATAAAAAAATCAATAAATGTGACTCATCACATAAACAGAACTAAAGACAAAAACCACATGATTGTCTCAATAGATGCAGAAAACGCTTTCAATAAAATTCAACATCCCTTCAGGTTAAAAATTCTCAATAACCTAGGTATTGAAGAAATATATCTCAAAATAATAAGAGCCATCTATGACAAACCCACAGCCAACATCATACTGAATGGGCAAAAGCTGGAAGTATTCCCCTTGAAAACTGGCACAAGGATGCCCTCTTTCACCCCTCCTATTCAGCAGGGAATCAGGCAAGAGAGATAAATAAAGGGCATTCAGATAGGAAGAGAGGAGTCAAACTAACCCTGTTTGCCAATGACATGATCCTGTATCTAGAAAACCCCATCATCTTAGCCCAAAAGCTTCTTATGCTGATAAACTACAGGGAAGTCTTAGGATACAAAATAAATGTACAAAAATTGCTAGCGTTCCTATACACCAACAGCAGTCCCACTGAGAGCCAAACCACAAACAAACTCCCACTCACAATTGCCACAAAAAGAATAAATTACCTGGGAATACAGCTAACTAGGGAGGTGAAAGATCTCTACAGGGAGAACTACAAACCACTGCTCAAAGAAATCAGAGATGACACAAACAAATAGAAAAACATTCCACACTCATAGATAGGAAAAATCAATATCATTAAAATGACCATACTGCCCAAAGTAATTTACAGATTCAATGCTATTTGCATTAAACTACCATTGACATTCTTCACAGAACCAGAAAAAAACTACTTTTAAATTCGTATGGAACCAAAAAAGAGCCTGAATAGCCAGAGCAATCCTAAGCAAAAAGAACAAAGCTAGAGGCATCACACTACCCAACTTAACTATAATACAGAGCTACATTAACCAAAACAGCATGGTGTTGGCACAAGAACAGACACACAGATCAACAGAAAAAAGAACCCAGAAATATGATGCACACCTACCACTATCTGATCTTCAACAAACCTGACAAAAACAAGCAATGGGGAAAGGATTCCCTATTCAATAAATGGTGCTAAGATAACTAGCTAGCCATATGCAGAAGATGGAAACTGGACTCCTTCCTTTTACCATAGACAAAAATAAACTCAAGATGTATTAAAAACTTAAATATAAAACACAAAATTATAAAAACTGTGAAAGACAACCTAGGCAATACCATTCAGGACATAGGCATGGGCAAAGATTTCATGATGAAGACACCAAAAGCAACTGCAACAAAAGCAAAAATTGACAAATAAGAGCTTCTGCAGAGCAAAAGAAACTATCAACAGGGTAAACAGACAACCTACGGAATGGGAGAAAATTTTACAAACCATGCATCTTACAAAGGTCTCATATCCAGCATCTATAAGCCACTTAAACAAATTTACAAGGAAAAAAAACAAACAATGCCATTAAAAAATGGGCAAAGGACATGAACAGACACTTCTCAAAAGAAGACATACATGTGCCCAACAATCATATGAAACAAAGCTCAGCATCACTGATCATGAGAGAAATGCAAACTAAACCACAATGAGATACAATCTCACACCAGGCAGAATGGCTATGACTAAAAAGTCAAAAACCAACAGATGCTGGCAAGGTTGTGGAGAAAAAGAAATGCTTATACACTGTTGGTGGTAGTGCAGATTAGTTCAACCATTGTAGAAAATAGTGCAATGATTTCTCAAAGACCTAAAGACAGAAATACCATTTGACCCAACAATCCCATTACTGGGTATATACCCAAAGGAATATACATCATTCCATTACAGAGGCACATGCATGCATATGTTCACTGCAGCACTATTCAAAATAGCAAAGACATGGAATTAACTTCAATACATATCAATGATAGACTGGATAAAAAAAAAAGTGGTATATATACAGCATGGAATACTATGCAGCCATAAAAAAGAATGAGATAATGTCCTTTGCAGACACACAGATGGAGCTGGAGGCCATTATCCTGAGCAAACTAACACAGAAAACAAAATACTGTATGTTCTCACTTGTAAGTGGGAGCTAAATGGTAAGAATACACTGACACATAGAGGGGAACAACACACACTGGGCCTATCGGAGGGTCAAGGGTGGGAGGATCAAAAAGAATAACTAATGTCTACTAGGCTAATACCTAGGTGATGAAATAAACTGCACAACAAACCCCCATGACACATATTTACCTATGTAAAAAATATCTCCCAAAAGCACTCTACCTGTACATGTACCCCTGAACTTAAAATAAAAGTTAAAAAATAAAAAATAAAACTATCAAGCCAGAAAAAACAGAAACCAAAAAATTTTAGGTTTTTTTTAAAAACCAAAAAATTTTAAATGTTCATGCTTTAACTTATTACACAGCAGTAAGTGTCGAATTTCTAATCCCTCACTGGACAGCTCTCAGAATGTGGAACCTGCCTAGTCACAGGCCCATTAAGTCAGAGGAATAAAACTCCAACCCAAGGCTCTAATTCCTTTCACTATGTTGAAAACAAGAGTGGGATGCAAAATATAAATGCAAAACATAAACGACAGAAGGTAAACAGCATTCTCAACAGAAACATCACTAATCAAGGATTGTGATAAAAGTCATGATCACTCAGGAGAATAAAGCCTACCAGTTGTGATCCAGTAGGTAGTTTTCAAGCCCACCTACTGGAGTAAGAGGCACAAAGAGGACTTAACTGAAGTCCTTCTCAATTGATATTAAAACACATTAATAATCAATTGATATTAACAATCAATTGATATTAATAATTGATATTAAAACACATTAATAATCACAGCATACGTGTTTAAAAAAAGTTCCTTACTCACTCTCATAGCACCTTAAAAAAATCTATTAGTGCTACTGAAAATAAATTTTAAAAATTCTATAAAATAGTATCACATCAGCAAAAAGTTTAAAATAAATAGAAGAAACAGTTCAAATGTCACATTCTTTCAGCAGTTTTTCACATTTTTCTAAAGCAAGGGTCTGCAAACTACTACCTATAGGTCAGTTCTAGCTCAATGTCTTATTGTAAATAAAGTTTTATTATACGGCCATTGGCCATTCATTTACATATCAGTAATGGCTGCCTATCGTATAATTTAAAATATATATTTGGTCTTTGCCCCCAATTCTTGGCACAGAACTTCAAAAATCTTTAGAATGTCCTGGGTGATAAGAGTGTCCTTTGCTATTCATAACAAGACCCTTTTGACCATAGCTGAGCTCATGCTAACAAGCTAACTCATGTTGGGGCCCTTAGATAGTTTCAAGGGAAGGGCTGGCCAAGTCAAAAAAAACTAAGCAAGTGAATATAAGGCTGGTACTTGAGTTCAATTACGTGGCCCATAAATCAGGCCACATAATTGAAGCCTTGATAAGAACTCAAACAACGAGGTCCAGGATGCTTCCAGGTTGGTGAACATATCAATCTGCTGGGAGGGTGGTGTGCCCAGTAAGGGCATGGAAGCTCTGTAGCCCACTCCCTCTCAGTGCCTTCCTTATACATTTCTTCCATTTGGCTGTTCCTAAGCTGTTTCCTTTATAATAAAACTGTAATTGTAAGTGTAGCACTTTCCTGAACTCTGAGTCATTCTAGTGATTACAGAACCTGAGGGAAGTTGTGGGAACCTCTGAATTTGTGGTCAGTTGAGCAGAAGTGCAGGTAGCCTATTTCAGGCTGG